>NW_027112673.1:372653-419015 GCF_000696795.3 Halyomorpha halys | reverse complement strand
TATATATATTTTGTTAGATTCATCTAATTTTTCTCTAATAACATGTTTAGGGCCACTAGCTAATAATGGTATTCAGAAATATAGAGAGGGGGTTAGAAAGACCCTTCCAATTTTTAGAAATCTAAATTTATATGGTTGGTCCAACCCACTAAGATATTTTTTCTAATTTTACGTGAATCTCTTTGGGTTCGTCTAAAGACTTGAATAGATATTTCATAAATCTACTGCTTGTAACGTTATAATTACCGTTAGCTAAAATTTTCTCCCTTAAAGGATCAAATCACAACAAATTTTTGCCAGGTGAGGCATTTATTAAATCACTTCTCTCAATACTAAATTTTCATGTAAAAATTTCTCTCGCTGATTATGAGCTAATTTCGGTCAACTTTTAAAAATAGAAACTTTCCGCTAATAATCTAGTTTCAAACCTTCAAACTTAAAATTTTTTTTAGAGGCCAAATCATCACAAATATTTGTCTAGTGAGGTATTCCCAGTATCACCTGTATCAGTTCTCTATTTTCATTAAAAAAAAAAAAAAAATGTGCTGCTTATGAACTAATTATATGCATGAGTCTAAATTTTTATTCCAACTATATAGTGAGATTTTCTTTACCCGCTTGTCAAAATTTCTGGTGCTCACAAAATAAATAAGAAATTACCATTTCATGGACTAATACAATTGAGGCGTTTTTTAAAATCAATTTGTCGAGATATTTTTTATTTATGTTGGGCTAAAAAATGTACGGTAGTGCAGGTGAGTAGGCAATTTATTTTCTACCATCATAATTACTGTTAGTAACCTTTGAGCAGTATAACAGAAAGTAATTTATAATGTTTTCGTCTATCCACCTCATTCCTTTGTCACCAATCAACTTAATTTCATAATTGTGTATTATTTATGTTACTATTTAGTATTTTTCTAATCGATAACTTATTAATATTATGGGTAAACATTTTTTTTCAAGCCTAAGTTATACGGTTTATCAACTGTTGAAGCCGAAATTCTCATTCCTTTGTGTCTCATACATTTGTCTTTGTTATTTTAACAGTCGATATAGACACTGCATGTATGGCTAAAGGATGAGATTTTCTTTATCTTTATCGCTTTGGGATCGTTTCAGTACTGATATAATTTTCGGGGGTTTGAGATAAAACAAAAACTATTGAAATAAAAACAAACCTTTTCATGAGAAAAAGTCGACATTTCTCATTCCTTCGTATTATTAATTTACCGTCTAATTATTAACGAAAAAATATTAAGCATCCATTAATGAAATTTGGTGATATGATGTGGTGAAAAAACTTCCATTAAGAAGGCAATACAATACTACATTTTTTGTACGACCATTCGGGTTTACTCCATATTCCTGTAATTGTATCCTCATTTTGTCAATTATATCTATTTATATTATGAAATACTGTCATATATATGCATATAATTTTTAATTTTAAATTATATGTATTACAAAAGATTGATCTACATAACTGTTATAAGGCCTACTTGGACATACAGAGTTGAGCTATGGGGCTCCACTAAACCATCGAATTTCTCTAGAAACCAATCCTTACAGTCCAAAATCCTTAATGCTCCTTACTTTGTCACAAATCAAATCATCCATCAGGACCTCAATGTCCCATGTCACCGATTTGACCAGAACCAGAAACTAATCCTTCCATAATAAACTTCCCAACCACCCAAACCAACTCGTTTCTAACCTGGCTTCTCCTTCACTACCTAACAATCCTCCTAGGCGTCTGAGTAAGAAGTGACGATGGCCTCGAGATCTTCTCCTTTAGAAATGTTTTTTGAGTTAAAGGAGTAGATTCTCCACATGTTTGTATCATGTCATAATATCACTTACAGCTTGATGTGTACACACAAATTTACTTGATGTGTATATATGTATACAGTTGTAAATAACAATAAATAAATTATTTAAAAAAATATGTAAATACATGACAATATTTCATAATATAAATTGATGTAATTGACAAAATGAGGGTACAAGTACATGAATATGAGGTAAACCCGAAACGTAGTACAAAAAATATAGAATAGTGTTGTGTTCTAAATGGAAGTATTTTCAACTTATATTAACAAATTAATATAAACAACTTCCTAGGTAAGGAAATCCAGAAATTTGGTGACTATTTGCTAGTGGATATCCGAGAAATGATTTTCATGAAAAAACCGCTGAATTAACAACATTTTATTATACGAAATTTCGATTGTTGCATGAAAATAAAATTGCCCAATTTTGGGAGTGTCCATCCGACCTGTCCGACCACAGGTTTCAATTTTTAGATACATTATTAGGAATAAAATACTGGAAACATATTTTTTGTTTATTTTATCTTTTTTGTTAACATTGTTTAACAACCTTAACATCGTTTAACTCCTCACGACCTCATCTGCTTTTTATCTCTTCATTATGGGATAATTGGCGTTAAGGTCTTACTGACTCATGAATACCTTTATGTACAACTTTCCGGTGAGTGATGTATTTAATGGAAGTTTAAAACCTTCTTCCTCGCCTTATTAATTAATTTACTTAATCGCCACTTATCACGGCAAATAGAGATGACCTCAGTCGCTCATCCTTATTGTTTTAGTTGCAGATTGGCGGTAGAAGATGTAATTAAACGATAACCCCTACCTGATACCCTTAGGACATGCGGGAGAAGGTGGTTCTCAAGGTTAGCAGATAAGCCCGCATTAAGAGATGGAACAGAGTCTGCACGTAGCTCGAGCTTGCTTCACCGCTCAAATTCCAGCTCCCGAGCCAGTCCTGTACCGGCGGTTCTTAACAACGGAGTTACCGAGTCAGTTCGCAAGGAGCTGATTGGTTCAATACTATTACTAAAAATTAGTTTTATGAGGTAAATTATATCATAATTTGCTTATATAATTAATTATTAGCTCTGTTTTAATTTTTTTTATTAAAGAATAAAATAAAATAGTATATTATACAAATACTATATATATATATATATATACATAAATAATTTAAGTTTTAAAAATGTCTTAAAATCATGAGCCCTTGAAATATTTAGACCATAGCCCATGATGTATTAAATTCAAGTAATCTCTTTGAACTAAATTCAATAACAATTATATAAAAATATATACTTTTTACCTGTAGGTTCATTTCATCTTAATAATAAATTATGTCCTATAAAAAAATTCCATTTCATAAAATCATAAAGAGCTGAACCACTATGTTTCAGATTTTTTTTTATTAGTAAATAAATTCAATTAAAATAAAAATAATTCGAAGTTTTATAAAATGGGAATCCTGTGACAATAAATTGTTCAATATGTTTGGATCACATAAATTCTTGTAGACTTACAACTGGTAGCGATAGCTCGTTTTAAAACTTATTGCATGTGCTTTCATGTGAAATAAAACATGAAAACCTCAAAACAAATAAATATTTTTTTACTATTATACAATTTTTTTTTTAAAATCTCGAAAACACCTAATTAGATTTTTTAAAAATATAAAAAAAATTGTAAGTCCTACTCATATTTTGGATTACAAAATTCCCATAGATTTACAATGGATTGTGTTAAAGTCTTTAAGCACATTTTTTAGTGTTAAGTTTGAATTATGAAAATTTCAAAAAATAACATATTATTTGAACTATTAATATGTTAAATCAATTATATATTGTTTCAAGGCGATGTGCATCATAATATGTAATGCATTTTTTACATAGTGAATAGGCAGAATTTCAATTAAAAATAAAGTTACTCCACTATAGTGCCTACTTAACATATAGATTTTTATTATATCGTGACACCATTATTTCTCCATTTTAAAAATTATCGCGAATCTAAGGAATGTATATATAACGCATTTAAAAATGTATACGTTATACGTTGTTTAATTTTGCCCATACTTAACTATACTCGATTAATTAATAATTTATTAGATAATATGCAAACACGTATAATTATGAAATGATGTTGTTTGATAGCTTTTAAATTAAAAATTATGAAACAAAAATAAATATGATTTAAATTTGTTGAGGTTGTGATACATATCAAATGAAAGCACATGCAATATGATTAAAATGATCTATAACACATCCCTCTAGCACTACCAGTTGTAGGTCTACAAGCGTTTTTGTTATCTAAAATATGTTAAACAATTTACTTAGCTACAATTTATTGTCGATGCATTTTCATTTTTTAAAACCTTGATGTTTTAAATAGCTCCTAACACCAGGGCCCTGTTTCATAATAAATTACAAACTAATACTATTAATCTTGTCTATTTAACTAAATACAATTACACTGACTTGTACTTTAGTACTTTTTAACTCCTGTAATATCACTAATAGTCCTCCCTATTATGAAAAAAAAGAAGTATTAGTGAAATTACCACGTTGTTTCTATACTTGTATTTTGAACTAATACTATTAGCTTTCATTATGAAACAGGGCCCTGAAGGTTATAATAATTATATATTTGTTATAATACCATTTGTTACACAAGCATCTGTATACTGGAACTCCGCTTTTACGATTTAGTCGGGGCAAAAACATAGACGGTTAAGGGGAAGAGCTGGTTAATCTAAAGAGATGTTTTAATTCGGTTCACTTTGACTTAGAACTTCCGTCAAAACAGGTATGAATTTTGTCTCGTTCATTTTCTTCTTTTTCTTTTCTTTATCCCTTTTCAACTCTTAATTTCTACTTTCTTTAATTTTCTTCTTTTTATCTGTTAATATTTCTGTTTTCATTTATTGTTTATATACTTCAACTTTTCTTATTTAATTTTTACGTTTCATTGCATACACTAGTAATTTTCCATTTACTTTTTTACTTATGTTAAGTGTTTGTATCTTTTTTAGCCCGGACGAAGCTCTGCAAGGTGGGGCGAAACGTTGGCTCAAATAAACAGTATATAATATAACTTGAGTATAATTTGACCGTACCCGGACCATATTCCATTTATCAATATCAATTTAATTTGCATATTAGGTAAAAATAAAAATATGTGATATTTATTTTAATATTTGATAATGGTAAATCTATTGAGATAATTAAATATGATTTAAAACAAATAATTCCTTTGATAGATTATATAATTTAAGTATTCAAACGATCTGGAAGTTTTTAATAGTAGTCACACAGTCAGTTTGTTTAGTTTTACCTAAAACAGTTTTCTTAGCACTATATTAATTATTTTTTATATAACTCCCGTTAAACAGGGTTCTACTGTATTTATAATTAAATATAATACAATGAATTGTTTTCATTATTATTTATTTCTTTGTAACTATTATACTTAATTAAAGTCTTAAACTAAACATTAAATTGAAACATTTATTATTCTAATAGCGAAATTAAAAACCTCTTCTAATTAATTTCTTAATGTACACACTACTCGTAGACAGGTGTAGGTCGACCTTGGCCTGATAAAATTATTTTACGACTATGATCTTGTTTATTAAAATATTTTGTAAAAAGTAAGTCGGGGTTAGGGCGTATTCAAGGCATAAAAGAGATTTTTTCAAATTAAAATTTTTGGAAGATTTTCTATCTATGGTAATGGAAAGCAAATAGAATGTATTTACTTCAAATTACTATATACAATTACCCTGACTCACCTCTATACATATGCATCATAAATGTTTTTTTACATAAATTTTGTATTACACAGTTGGGTAACTACTTTGAAGGTTGCTTATTATGCGTGAGTGCGTGGTTTCATACTCTTTCCTGCTGAGATCTATAAACATATTTTACCATTTATAAATAACTGTATAGTTTCAGCTCTAGCTCTCGCAATCAGTTTTTTATTAGCCATAATATCACCTTATGCCCTCCACAATGAACCTTCCATCTCTTGGAATGCTTACCTGTGGTAGATGTTAGATGGCTGCGTTCTGCGTTCCTAGAGCTATTTATTGAAAACTATTTTTTTTTTATTATTATTATTTTCCCTGGCAATAAATACACCACAATTATCCAATAAGACAATCACTTGACCTTAAAGAGTCATGACCTGTTTCAACATAACATAAAGCTCCTCAGTTTTCAAGGCCATAACTTTCGACATTATTTAATCTCTTTTGCTAAATATAAAAATTACTTTTCGAAAGCATCACCAAATTTAAATAAATCTAACTAATAAAATCTGGAATAACATTAATATTTTCAAAATTTCATATTTATAGCATGTAAAATTAAATCGTGAAAGTGAGGCCCCTCTCACACAATTGGCTCCAAAACATGGCGAGAATTAGCTATTTCAACTATTTTGAGAAATTTACAATAAAAACTCCTTTTGTAAAAACTATTTATTTATTTGCTATAACCAACCTATACACTAAAAATCCAGTGATTTAAAATACAATGGTCCTATGAAACGTTTTATTGTCTGGCACAAGTTATAGTTTATTGGAACCTGTCGAAATCCTTCCCAAGTTTTGAAACATTATGAAAAAAACTTGTTTTCAAAACTGAGCTTCAAAAAATTGTGAAACAGAACCAAATTCATAACAGCTTATTTCAGAAATATAATCTTGCTTAATAAACTGAAATATCACGACCCAAAATTCAAAACCTCCTCACTACATTTTTACATCGAGGTGCAATATATTTAAACAAGATACAAAAAATGTTTTATATGCTTAAATTATAATGCCTTGGTAGTGACACATAACACATGCTACGTCTAATAAATTATTATATTATGCACTTATCATTGCCGCTTTAAGTGTAAATATTAAATGCAAGCCTTGACACTGCAACTGATTGCATGATCAGAATTTTAATGCATTTCTTTATGCGTTTTATAAATAACCAAGCCGGATGACCTAGACTTTGGTTGGGCGTGGAACTGAAATTTTTGCAAATTAGTTTTATGTTTTTGATTTAATTATCTAATAATTCCTTCATCCTCGTAACATATTTTACCTCAGATTCACCATATGCCACCATGATATTATCTCCTATGTTATGTTTCTTCAAGAGCAATGAATTGGTAATATTCACGTTATTCAAACTCCCAACCTTGAGAATATTTTATTATTTATTAGTTATCAACTATTAATCATTGTTAATCATATAACTGCATACTTAAAATTCTTTTCAAATTATTCAAATCTTGCTGGGTAATTCACAGACAGTCATTATTTTTTAATTATGAGAACAAATAATTAGGAGAACCCCTGTGATATCAGATGCCATCATCCAACAATTAATTTTTGTTATCTAGTACTGAAATATAATAGAAAAAATTTACCGAGCACAGCTTCCCAGGGGAGAAATGTCTCTAATTGATGCTAACTGACTTATTGCCTATTAGGAGACTGTTATTAGACTTGACCATGGCCAATACAAGGTTCTGTCTGCTTATAATTTTGTAATAGTCCCACTTATCTAAATAATGAACTGTTTGCATTCAACTTAAGAAATTAAGAATATTAAGATTAATTAAGAAAATACTCTCTGTATGTTTTCCATGCATCCGATATCCCAAGCATAAATCACGAATACAAGTACTTACCTCGTAGAACCTTACACACTATTTCACTTCTATGTAGAAAAATAATTTTTACAATTACAATCCTGATTATTTCTACATCCCGGAGAGAGGAAAGGCTTATCTAGAGGTAACCAACCTGTTCTAACTAGAATGGGAGAATCAAGTTTTCATTCAGTGGGGACGCCGTGAAATAAAAGTCAACCCTACAACGAGGGCCGTTTGTAACCAAAAGGGTTGTGGCGGAATGAAAACTTGATCATCCCATTATTTTTAGAATAGGTGTTATATATAGACAACACTACCCCTCCCTCCCTATGCGTATGTCAGAAATGACAAGGCAAAGGCAGGGATAAATAAATAAACCGGTGCCACTGCATACTCTAGGTTACCAAGGTAACACCTCAACATCCTAGGCTACAAACGGCTTTAAAAAGTCACTGATGTGAATATATACATGTGGACCGCAATAACATTGAAATAAACTAATATTTTCTGTTCTAGAACGTACGAAGAACATTCATTCATTTGTTTGACAGCAATGGTTTGAAGATGCTTAAGGAATTGAGCTAATTCAAAGCCTCGTAAGTATTTTCAAAACCTCAGTAGATTTAAATTATAGCGGAATCATATTTTTTTTTTTATAAATGCAATATTTTACTCAAATTCCAGCTTTGCTGCATTATGATGATGGAAGTTGAAAATCAATACCAGTAATATAAAGGCCAAGATCCTTTTAATCATAGCAGATGTCGGCTGAGTGTTGATAAAAAATAATAAAAGTATTAATCTATATTATTATAATCTATTTTATATAACTATGAAATTTCTAATTTTTATTTACATACATTTTTTTCCTTTCAGGTATAATAAATGAAGATATGAAGCTGTTTTATTTTATTATAATTATCTGCTTTGATAGAGCTTTCGGACAGAGCGGGCTGCTCGATGATATAAGGAGACTCTACGAACAGTTCGGAATTCCTTTCACAGAAAATTATTTTCCATCCGATTTCCTTGTTTTGCCAGAGTATGACTTCATTGTTGTCGGATCTGGTCCTGCAGGATCAGTAATCGCAAATAGGCTTTCGGAAGTAAAGGAATGGAAGGTACTCTTACTTGAAAAGGGACCAGAAGGAAATATTTTTAACGACATACCGTTCATAAACCCGATAACGACATTAGGACCTAATAGTAAGGTTTACGATGTAGAGAGGGAGCCCAACATTTGCTCAGGACTTTTCGAAAGAAGGTGTCATTGGACTTCTGGTCACGGTGTAGGAGGAGCGTCTTTGATCAACGGCGTGCTCTTTACCAGGGGCCATCCCTCAGACTATGACCGGTGGGAGGAGGAAGGGAATCCCGGGTGGTCCTATAGCCAGCTTCTTCCTTACTTCTTAAAAAGCGAAAACATGTCTGTCAGTGGTCTAGCAGAGTCTAAATACCATTCCACAAATGGCCCTCTCCATATCGAATATCCGTTCATTACAAAATTAGGAAAACTGTATCTAAAGGCAGGTCAGGAATTGGGTTATGATGTAGTGGATTATAACAACCCCGAAACCGTCCTGGGATTCGGGACTAGCCAAATCACAACTAGAAGAGGAAGGAGGCACAGTGCTTCAAGAGCCTTTTTGGTTCCAGTGAGGTCAAGGCCCAACTTGCACGTGCTGAAAGGCGCAACAGTGACTGATATTCTCATAGCTCCAGACACAAAAAAAGCGTACGGTGTTAGGTTGGAGAAAAACGGTGTCATGAAAAAGGTATCAGTAAGAAATGAAGTTATAGTTTCAGCTGGAGCGTTTGGTTCTCCGCAACTGTTAATGTTATCGGGAATAGGACCAGCGGGAGATTTGCGGAAGCTGGAGATACCAGTAATGGCTGATCTTCCGGTCGGAAAAAATCTGCAAAACCACCCCGGAACACCGGCAGTGATCTTTCTAATCAACACCACAGACAGCTATAATACTCGAAAAATGTTCCTGAGGACCCCAATCGACTTTTTTCAGTGGCTGAGGGATGGTAATAATGTTTATGCAGATAACGGTGCCGAGGCGGTGGCCTATGTGAAGAGCCGTTATGCCGAAGACAAACCTGACATCGAACTCCTGATTACTGCGACGTCGATCGTGTCCGATGGAGGTGCGTTGATCAGGAGGGCCTTGTCCATCTCGGATGAGGTCTATTACAAGACTTGGGGGAAGATAGGCTTTGCAGAGGCCTTCAGCATTGGCCCGATGGTGATGTACCCGAGGAGTAAAGGTGAGTTGAAGTTGAGGAGTCGCGATTTCCGTGATCCGCCAATCATAAAAAGTAAATTTTTCTCTGATCCTTATGATATGCAAGTTTTGATAGAAGGGATTCGAGCAGCAATTAAAATATCTGAAACAACTGTTTTTCAAAAAATCGGGGCCAAGCTCTACTCCAAACCAGTTTTTGGGTGTGAAAACTTCACTTTCAATTCAGACGAGTATTGGGATTGTGTTATAAGGACCGTGCCTATCCACTTCTTCCACCAGAGCGGTACTTGCAAGATGGGTCCGGACCCCTCTTCGTCGGTTGTGGACCCCAGGCTCCGGGTCCACGGGGTGGCAGGGCTGAGGGTGGCCGACGCCTCCATCATGCCTTCCATACCGGGTGCTCATATCATGGCTGCGGCCTATATGATTGGGGAGAAGGCTGCGGACATAATCAAACAAGACTGGAATGTGTGATATTGATTACATAAATATTTACTTTCAAATCATATCACATATTTATCAAATACGTGGACTGAATAGTTTTAGTATAATTCATCTTAGTTTTTTATTTACTAGCAGTATTAAATATTTAATTTTCGATTTCTCAAATAAAAGTAAATGAACTCTAGAAGACGATAGGTATTTTAGAACCCCCTTTACGCAAGACTACTGATTATTAAAATATTAAAATTTTAATTTAATCTTTTATTTTAATTTCTCTCTCTTCTGCCATCTGAAACGATCCACTAACCAAAGAGTTATGTCACTTAAGCTTTAAAAACTCTAAAAATAATGGAAGAGTCATACTTTCCTTGTATAAATTTGTTATAGCATTTAATAATAATTTCTGTGTTCATTCAACATTTCTTAAAATTAATTTATTAAATGTTATACTCAATTATTTTCCAAAATCGGAATCCTTATGCCCCGAGTAGAAAACAATTCTGCTACATGAGATGATTTTCTTTTTCTACAAAAGGAAAAAAAGAAATGGGGATGTGGGTAAGAAATTGAAATTCCAGCAGAACAGCCCAGATTTGAGTTCCGCTCTACAGTGAAAGTTCTATTTAACGAACCTCACCGGTGAAAAGTCTTGCGAGAAGTGTGCACATGTGAAGAAACAAGTTTTTAAGTTAGGATTCTGAAATATTTAGCTTTATGAAAATAAAGAGATAGAATAAGAATTGAACTGGGAAAAAATAATCAAGTAAAAATAACTATTTTTGTATGTTTTTATTTTTTTTAACTTTCATGTGTACTTATGTACAATATATATTGCAAAACCCCGCCACAAATTATCTTTTGAACTGAAAATAACCATTAGTTCAACATAATAACACGTTTTTCTTAACAAAACCACCCATACACTAAATTTTCAATTTGAAGGTTGCCTATTTTCTGAAAAGTTTCTAAATCAATATTTTTGAGCTCTGCTCATTATATTTTTTTAGTAAAGTATATTTGTGTTTTTCCTAGGTTGAAGTGAAAAGCGTGGGTCTGGATGTTTTTTTTTTCTTTTCCACTTACTTACTCAACTTTTTCTTTTAAAATTATAGCCCATTTTATTTTTTTTTTGTGCATTTAAATAAATTGTTCTGGCACCAGGCTCATTAAATTTAAACAATAAACTATCACAAATTTTAGGTATATAGTAATAAAGCAGTATAATAACTGAAAAACATTACATTCAAAATGCTTGAGGGAAGGGGATAGAAAAATGTGTATACAGTGAAGCATCCCTTCTGACGACCGATGAAATAAATTTAACATGCTATATTTGTTCATACCAGCTACCGTTCTGGAACAAGGAATTGTGCCTTTTTTTCAGCATACTGTCCGTTTAAGAGAGACTTTTTCTTTTAAAAAAAGGTTTAAATTTGTGTTCGCCTATTAAAAGTTTCAAAAATTGTCCGGTTATGAGAGGTTTAGGTTTCTTAAAATTGTCCGTGTAGTTCTACTGTAGGAGATTAACATCTTCTGTTCCAAAAGTCATAGATCGATCTCTTGGTTTGGAAACTTACAGAATAAATAATATGACTTACATTATTATTATCTGATCTATAAGCGCGAGTGGAATCTCATTCTGTTTAATTAACGAAACTGAACAGAAAATTACTATAGAGAAATGTACGAAAATATACCTTCATTTAAACCCCTGCACAATCAACCGTTTCATTAGCTCATATATCGATTTTTTTCTTTAGCAAGATAAATTCAAAAAACAATATCATTTTTTTTTGTTCGATATTGAACCTTAAATAACTCCAGTAGTTACTCAACATCAAGACAATCCCATCAGTGAGGGATAATAAAAATAAAAAACTGAAAAGTTTAAATTACCAATACATAAATGTATCATATATTTTATCCAAATGTGACTAGAAATCCAATTATACATTATATTGTAATGGGTTTTTTTTTAAGCCCGATAGAACTTGAAATTGTAAAAAATAACACAAAAAATTAAATTGTAATCAAAATTTTTTTTTTATTCGAAAGATCAATACGTGACATTAACATTTGAAAATGATTTCGGGCATATGGGCACCGCGGCTGTTCTTGACGAAGCGCATTCTGTAAAATTGTGTTCAGCGATGAGGCGCATTTTTGGCTTAACGGGTTTGTTAATAAGCAAAATTGCCGCATATGGTCGTGCGATTTGACACCTCTCGATTATTTCCTGTGGGGCTACGTGAAGTCACTGGTTTATGCTGATAAACCAGCAACAATTGACGCCTTGGAGGCCAGCATTGTTCGTGTTATTCGTGACATACGGCCAAAATTGGACGTCCAGAATGCGCTTCGTCAAGAACAGCCGCGGTGCCCATATGCCCGAAATCATTTTCAAATGTTAATGTCACGTATTGATCTTTCGAATAAAAAAAAAATTTTGATTACAATTTAATTTTTTGTGTTATTTTTTACAATTTCAAGTTCTATTGGGCTTAAAAAAACACCCTATATTAGATCATAGAATCATGCTGACTATAATTCATATAAATAATTGTTATTTCATTTAATTTGGTTTTCCACGATCTCTTTATTACGCTTGGTTTAATTTTATATATCAATTTAAGTCCCATACACCAGCTATACAACTTAATTATGTATTTTAGCTAGAATCAAATTTCATTAATAGCTAATTTGAGTACTGACGACTATAATTGGTTGTACAAAATATTAATAAAAAAATACATTAAATTAGAATGTATTCATTAAGTAGCCAAGGAATTATATTTTATTTAAGATATTTTTTTAGTTAGTATTAGTTCTTCAGTTCTTGAATTAATAAAAATGTACCAAATCTCCTAATTCCCACATGCCATCTTCATGTATATTATTATTTCCGAAAACATGTAAATAAATTATATTAAGTTTATATGGCCAATCAAAATGTAGATTGTCATTTAGTGGTATGATTATTTTTTATTACAAACAAATAAGCTGTCCTGATGCACCAATGATCGCACAAATTTGAAGAATGATATTGTTTCAAAGCTTTAAGATGATAATGGAATATGACAATTGCTCCGAAGGAACTAAGGTAAAATAATTAATAAGGTAAAAAATACATTGAAGTGTAGTATTCTTGAAATCGGAAGAAGATGATAAGTTTTCTGATTGTCTGTTGATTTGTGGAATAAAGGTAATTGAAATTGACACTTGAGAATCATCGTTCGAATAATTTTAAATCCTCAAAATTTGAATAATCTAAAGTTTGAGAATGTACTTCAAGCTGCGAAAATTCAATTGTTTTATAGATATAATGCTCTGTTTCAATAGAAAAGAAATTTATTGTTGTCAAGTCTCAACAATCTTAACAGGTAAGTGGAAGAATTAAATCCAAATAAATTTTAATAATTTGAAGTATCCAAGTAATGGATAATTTTGTGATGGTTAATTTCTCCAATTTGCCAACTCATTTAATGGGTTGGGAATTTCTTTAAAATGACGAATGGTATACTCAGTTAAAGAATAAGGTATATCATGAAAGTTGATTCTATAGTAGACTTAGGTTAAATCATTAAATCGTTAACCAACACTGATTATTTTTTAAATAATTTTAATCCTTTTTTTAATTTATTATTTTGACAGCAAAAAGTTAAGTTCAATTTGAACGGTGAAGAGTATCATGACAGCAACTGTCATATAGTTTTATATACATCATAAGCACCACTGTAGTAGTTGCCATAGCAGTAAAATGTTTTAAGGTGACAGTAGATTAACTGCTTTTATTGAAGTGTTACAATACTATCACGACAGTAGTTACCGTCATGACATCAATTGGCGTGTATTTTACACACTGGCCACATACGACCGTTGCTGCGATGATTGTAAACTATTTTCGAGTAATGGATTGTACGTTCAATGTCCATAGATTTTAAATATTAAGTCAGAAATGTAGTTATTTTTTAAATAATTATTTTGCGTTCTCATGAAATAATAAAATTTAAAAACAGGAAAAAGTGAAAAAGCCATTATCAGATAATTATTTGAGAAATAAATCGTTTATTTCAACGAATGATTATTAAATGAATAATCGTTTCAATAAATAAAAGCAGGTAACAATTTTATTGAGAATATTTCATAAAATAATCGTCTGATGATTAATCATTATTTCTGTAATAATTATTGCGTCAAACGAGACTTTTATATTATATAAAAAATTTGTTTTCACCTAAATGTTTTGTGATGCGTGTGGATTGATAGAAAAATAAAAACATACATATTCTAACAGAGTTTGGTCTTCTAAATATCGCTTACGTGAAAAACTTTCACCTAAGAAATACAGGTACATATGACTCCGACGGATAAATATAATAATCAATTTAACATATTGTAAATTAAAAAAGTTGTACAAACAACATGACAACACTAATTAGGGCCGTTGAAGGGGGATACTTGGTCTGCCTCCGAAAAAAGTCTGTATTCCAAATACAGAAATGAAATGACAAAATTTACTACCTCAATCAATCTGTAATATTACACCATAGAAGACATCAGGTATATGAAGAAGAAGAGAAAATAATTAAAGTAGAAGAATATAGAACAACGAGAAGAAAACTTAGCCGTGAATCATCGAATCCCACCAGCTTTAGTTTATTTTTAACCATCCATTTTTTTTTTGTTATACAAGAAATATTACTATTTTTGACATGTAATTTATACTTCCCGTACGGATATGCGGAACCATTGTCGGTATATAAACATTTGCAGCACAATTATCCTTAAAGCGGCTGCATGTGTGGCAAAATTCGAAGAAAATTAATTGCAAATTAAATGTTCAAACGCTTATTGAAACACAAAATATCACAGGAACTTAATGTATAGTATGATATTTTTAATAGATAACTATTACTAATTGATACCTGCTTAAAAATAAAAGGTACTACTACAAACCCCTACTACAAATAGGGACTTCGGTTCAGTACTAATAGTAGACCAAACATTTCAAAATTAATTATTTATTATGTGTTAATTATTAAATTATCTGGTGTGGTAATGGATAGCTCAATAATAAAGGTACTGTGCTACTAACTCCGAGGACATGGGTTCGAATCCGGCTGTGGCAGATAATTATTTTCTGTTTCACTGTAGCTGTAAGTCAGCCTTGCGAGTTCTGGAGCCCAGCCTCATTAAGTGGGTACAATTGATTGGGTAAAAATCTGCCGGTCGAACATGATTCTGACCAAATGACCTACTTGCACACTGGTCTACTTCCTTACAAGGACCCCCTGACCCTCCATGGGTTGCAGCGGATTTAATTTTTTATTTATGTGTTTATTTACTTGTCTTAATGGCTTAAGTAGTAAACGAAGCATAGCTTAAGAGTTTATGGTGTTTCATTTCATAAAAATGGATTCTACTTCTAAATAGCAAAATCACTGTAAGTATTATATCAATATATCAAATATCACTACCTTAGGAACCACTGACCTAAATTTCTGCATTCATTAGGTTGATGGTTTACTGCCTGTTTAAAAATGGTTAATTCTGTTTCTGTTTTGGTACTCCAATGGGTTGATTTCACTGTTTGTTTCACTATCAAAGACCTTTACTCACAGAATCTTGATCACCTTGAAAAAGGTCAATGGGGAAGAGCCGTAATCGCAAGCATTGTCTCACTGTTAGCCAACTCAATATTTGTACGATCACAATCATTCACAGGCGCTAAGTCCCTGCTCATTCAACATGTGACCTATCATGTTGGAATATTGATAGTACACACACTAACCGCTCAATTATATTGTTTACAAACCATGACCATGACCATGGCAAGGAAACCTTTGCTCAATTAGCATGGATTAATGCCTGCGGCGAGTGACGAAAGCTGTCCAAGGCATTGGAAAGGCAGGTTTGTGGCTTATTACAGGAGACTAACCGTGGTGGCTATAGTAGAATGAATACCTCAAATTATTGCGTTACACTATGCGGAAAAAATATCTTTTTCTTTTCTTTGTGGAAATTAAGAAGGAACAACACAATCAATAACGTTTTGGTAGATTCTCGAAGCTCAACTCCATAAGTTCAAATATGCATTTAAATGATTATTTTGTAATTAATTAGAGGTTTGGACCGTTTGTCAAGTAAGTGTTGTAATAGTAATAACGAGCAGTATCCTGTTTTTAGTTTTATATGAGCATTCCCAGAAAGTTGTTTGTCTAGATGTAGTCCAAGGTAGTGGATCTGTTCGACATATTCAAGTGGAGTATTATTAAAGGATACTGCAGGGCAGAGAGAGGGCTTACGACGAAGAGTAAAGATGGTTTGATAGGATTTACTGGAATTTATTTTAATTCTCTAGTTTTTATAGTTTTACTGTAGATCATGTGACATTTGAAGGTTTGGGATACCATGGAAAGGTAATTATTTACAGATGTGTCACTGGCATAAGTGTCGAGATTAGTGTTAGGATAAGTTTGGATGTCAGCTGCATAAACTGTATTAAGGGTAGGACCAAGGACTATAAGTACAAATATACAAAAAAAACTTAGGAATACTAAATTTTATAACTACTATTTGCAGTAAGGGCTCTTTTTCCAGCCATCACTAGCATTAATTTAATGGACAACAGTAAAAAATTAATAAGTATTCTTTATTGCAGACAAAATAAAACAGTAATCTCTTCAAAAGAAAATTGTTATATAAAGATTACAAGCTGTTGACATACAAAAATCGATAAATAATCACAAACGATAATGAATGCATATAGGAAAAAATGAATAAAACATGAGTGAAGAAGGCATTCAATATATCTTGATGAGTCGAGAAGTGTAGTTATCCTTTTAGAACATGTTCCATTCATCTAAAACATTGAATCATCTTTCAATTGATGTAAAACCACTAATTAATAATTCTTTGGAGGACAGTTAAATTTTGCATTACATGCATTCAGTCCGAACAATATCCAATGCTCCATATTTTGTAATCATGACCTCACACCCATGACCTTATTCCATCCAAATGCTCCAACTTACATCAGAACCTTAATCATCATCCAAAATTCTTCAGCTCAGCCGTCACTACCTCACTCCATCAATCCATATAATTCTCTTCCAATACTGAAACCGCAGTGGTCCTAAGATCTTTTGTAAATATGTTATTAGAATCCTGACCAATGGCTGACCAATGCGGCGAAATCGCTCTCACTCAGTCCTTAATACCTTGTATATATATGGCCAAAGGAGTAGTATTTTTTTTTCTTTTATTTATTCAACTTGTATTAATTCAACATAGTAAAAAACCTATGTAATACTATCACAAAAAATAAGAAAACTTATTCAATTTTCTAGTTAACCAAAAACATAAATATACAATAATCAACAAATTAAATTAACTACGTGCCTAATATTAAATACGACGCAACCTGAAAGGAAAATTACATTTTTGTAACTTT
Source organism: Halyomorpha halys (assembly GCF_000696795.3). NCBI lineage: Eukaryota > Metazoa > Arthropoda > Insecta > Hemiptera > Pentatomidae > Halyomorpha > Halyomorpha halys. The sequence continues at coordinate 401,379 of NW_027112673.1, read as the reverse complement.
CATATAAATAATTTCAACAACCAGCTAAATCTCATGTTTAGAATTTAATTACAATAACTAACTTAGGGAAGTGTTTGACAATTGGATTTTCTGTTGTTTCTCATAGCAGTACATTGACCTGAAAGAGCGGCTGAATGTTGTTATACTCCTGTAAGATCACAAAATAACCAAGAAGCTTTTAAGGTTTGGAAGCTTGTATGAATGTTAAATAATGAAAATACTAGAAAATGGAGGATTGCTGAAGATATATATGAGGCAGCGATCCATTTCAGTCATAGTTTTTACTCAATTGGTTATTATTCTATTTTTTCTATTGTATTGTTTATGTGAAATAAATCTTTTTAAAAAGCGATATCGAACATTTAATTACGTAACTTGAATACGACAGTTTTCCCTCCCAATCTGAAATATTTGGAGAAGAGATTGAATAGAAACCTTAATCCCTTTATTTGAACCTTGGACATTCCATCCCATCTTATATTATCCATTTAAAAAAGCTTTATATTTTGTACACACACTCACATCGCTAAAGTGTCACCAATTCATTTATGTTATTCTACAAAAAATTAACGGTTAATAAAGGTTCCAAAAATTATGCTAATAATTCATTCAAGACAATATTTTATAATATAACAAAGTACATTTCTTCCTTAAATCATAAAGAATTACAAAAATCGTAAATATTTTAACAGTGATTTGAAAAAATATAGAATTCGATAGTATTTCAGATACTTTAATGAAATTATGCTAATATTTATCTTTGACAATTCATGATCGGACAAAACTAACATGTTAACGGTTGTAAATAGAGTGAAAATACCGGATGGACTGTGGCAATGCTTTATGAGAGGTATGAAAGGACAAGTTCAGGTACTTTTTTCATGGTCTCAATGACATTTACTCTTTCGTTCCCAAGAACTTCAGACATTGTGCTTGACATATTAAGAATAAAGAATAATATTAAAAACTAAAATATTTAATACTGTTATATATTTTAATATTTAATCTCTTTACCTATGTAAACAGCAGACCATGTCGTTAAAGATGAATTTTTTGGCTTACAATCATATATTTTGCTAGATTTACAATCATACATCTTCATATACTTGCAAGCCGATTTCCTCTGCTTCTCTTAATAGAGTTTTTGCAGGTCTTTCCATGTCATCATGGTTACTTCCTAGGACTGTAATGCTGTCCGCCCTAGGACTTATATATAAAATAGAATCTACTTTACATGATAGAACATTACAAGTAAAATACAAAATAAAGTAGGTATGATGCACTTCTGTCATCATAACTTTTTAAAAAAAGAATTATACACCGATTTTTAAGTTCGATCATGGTATTGTCCTGTAGGAGCTGTATTTTATTTCATAGCAGAACAGTAAATAAATTTTGAATTTCCCACTCTGGCTAGAGGTTTATAACTTGTAGAATAATCTGGCCTTCTTGTCCTAGTAAAAAAGCAGTGAACAGTAACATTAATAAATCGTAAATAAAATGGTGCACATTTGGCAACTAAAATCAGAATTGTCAAAAGTGTAAAGTGCATAAATTATTTGTACTTTTGTTTCTAATACTTTCATAGCTCAATAAGGAATTAATAATTTATTAAATTTTCTTCTAAAACTTGTTACTATTAAATATTGCAATGGGCTTAGTATTGTATCATCATCAGCTATAATCACCCATTTTACTGTTTTTAAAACGTTGGCTGTTTCTTCTAAGGCCATATTTAGTATCTTCATTGTCCTCAGACAATGCCCTCTTTCAGTGTTTTTTATTCTCACTTCAGTTGTTGGTATTGTTTCATCTGAAATATGTCATAAAAAATTTGATTTTGAACTGAGAAATGTAACATGTCTTATAACACTAACTTAAGTAATAGCATTCTACTTACTTCCAATGTCGCTGAAAAATTTAATATACTTAGCTTGTTTACCCCACGTTTTCTGAACAAAAGGCACACGATTCAAATGATACTTACTTATGGCATATCTTAACAGCAAAAAATATTTCATTAACATCACCCACGGTTAACTATCTCGCATGATTATGATTCTTAATATTGATAACTACAAACCATGGATAGGGCGGATAAAAAATAGGCGGCGGTTTCAAAAGGTTACAAAAAAATAAATTTTCATTGGAGCTCTATATCTTTAAAACTACCTAAGTCACTGAAAAAGGTAAACAAGCACATCATTTAAAGTAGAGTAAATTTGCTGATATATATTAGCTCTGATAGAGCTGCTCACGGTCCGAGATATAATTTTTCAAAAAGCAACATCTTTTCCAAACGAAAATTCAATTTTTCGTCTATTTGCTCTCAATTGAGGAATATTAATAGCAGGAGTAAGAGTACCAGTTTCCGAGATATTCGCCAAAATAAATCCGCAAAATGCTGATTTCTTGTTCTTTGGAAAAAACATTTGGCTTATAAAAAACTATATCTGGAGACATATTTAACGTAAAGAACTCCAATAGAGTTCATTTTTTAGATAATTTACTCTATTTTAATTAATGTTCAATGAAGTGTTTTAGTGTTGTTAACAGTTTTAAGGATATAAAGATCCGATATATACCCGGTCTACCTTAGCGCTCTTTCCGGAGCAGCCTCCTACTCAGTTCCGGGAACAACACATTGCTTAGGGGTCCTGGGTCAGGCATCGGCGGAAGAGACTTCATGAAGAAATTATAAGGTAAACCTCTTCAATTTCACTAATTGTTTTTTTTAATTTTAATAATAATACATATTAAGATAATTATTACTATGTAGATTAGCTTCACTGACCATTACGGAACAAACTGTTTGCTTTACCTAATAATAATTCTAAATACTATTTCATACCACATCCATGTGATCAATTTTATTTTACCAATCGTAAATATTTTCGTGATCGTTATTTAAATAATTGATTTCTAATTATTAGCTTACTCGTATTAGTTTTCCTATTATCAAAAAAATATAGATACAAATTTCGAAAAATATATGTTATATACAGAACAAAGGCATAAACAACAACTAGCATTGGTTGAACAAAGTCTTGTCTCGTTAAGTTTCTGTTTTAATTTTATGTTAATTTTCTGAATCTGATTTTCGAATAATTCTATAAACACTCATAATTTTATACCCTCAATAAATAAAAATAAAATTTAGTTATTAATTAAAGTTATTAACTTTAAGTAAAAAAGTGAAGTATAAGAAAAATAAATGGGTGGTAAATAGGAAAATTCTTTAAATTGATCATAAATACGGTATCATCCCAGGAGTAGGAATTTTTCTTTTTTGTTGTAAAAAAATCTTTTTTTTTTTTAAATTTGTGATAATAAAACCGTAAAAAGTTTCTATAAAAAATGTACTTTAGTTGAATACCCTCAATAAATTAGAATTAAGTTTAGTTATTGTATTATCATTTATCGAAAAGATTTTTATCACAGAGACCTAAAAAGTGAAATGTATGTAGATTTGTTTTGTCCCTAAAAATTATTACTTTTTTTTCAAAATTATAAAAATTCCGAATGATAATTTGTTATTAATTGGTGAGTATCAAAATGGTAAAAAGTTCCCATAAAAAATTCAAAATATTAATTTTTAACTAAAAGATTTGAGAATCTATTAGCATTTGGAAAATGTAAATAAATTATGAGAAATAAGTAATAATTTTAAATTATTAACTTCTAAAAGTACTTATCATTAACGCTGTATGGACTTTAAATGTAAGCTTGATTATTCTAATTATTAAAATTTAATTGTTTTTATATTAGGGCAAACAATCACCCATAAGTTACATGTTTAGAGTAAAAATTAAAATTTATCTTTTAAATATTAAATTTAAGATATCGTACCTTGTAAATCCAGAACATCAACAGTACGATTATATTTTTAAAAAATCAAGGCGTAATTCCAGAGACCTCTCTTCTCAACCACACTTTTGTAGAATACCAATGAATTTTTTTTTCCTTACTTCAAGAATTCTCTGAAGCATCAATTTTTATTTTTTTTAATCGTATATAAAGTTTTTTCCCGAGTACGCTAAAGCGACGATATTTGTTAACTGTCAAAGTACTGTTAAATTGTTTTACGAACCAACTTCAGAATGAAATGGAAAAAATAAATATAATTTAATTTAAAAGAAAATTGTAACAAGCTATACAGAAATTGAAAAAGCAGCTTCAAAACTCTTTAAGCTTTAACCAATTGGCTCAGCTTGTCATTGAGCATCATAAGATGAACTAATATAATTTTTCCAACACACCTAAAAAAAATTCTTAACGTCAAAAGGCAATAAACTCTTGGATCTGTAACTACCAACTTTTTAAAAGATGGGATTCTGATAGATTACATTTTAATACATGAGAACATCCCATAAAAAAACAATTGCAGAATTCAATGATGAGATAATAACAGTAAAAAAGCTAATATTTGTATTACAGAGTATTGTTTAAAGTAAAATTGAAAAATATTTAAGAAGTAAAATTTTTCATCAATCTTTAATTTAACAAGAATTTCCTTAACACTCTTCTTCAATGCATTGACGTCCTTGTTAGGAACCTTATCTTCAGGGTAATATGGATATATAATAACAAGGAAGCATTCAACGTCCTCTATTGCTACTTTTTTATAATATAATATCTATAATTATAACGTTATTGTATACTGATACATTAAAAACGTCTTCTTTGTCCCTTAAATAAACAAGAAACTGTTTGTATGCTTCCTCCAATACCTACTATCTTAAGTGATGATTCATTTTAACATTACAAATTACATTAACAAATTGTATTTAATGTGATATAACAAATCACATTTAATTATAATAATAAAAACTATATTTGTAATAATATAATATATTTAATTTCAAAAGAAGGAGGTAAATTCCGTCAAAAAATCTTAATAAAAATCATTTCGAAGTGTTTAAATATATATATATATATCTATCTTATTGTCAAAAGACTGTTTTAAGTTTTACCATCAATTCAGGTTCTAGTCTTCAGTGTCTAGAGCCATATCATCTGCACTCAACAATTTAATAAGTTACTACTACACACCATCACAAAATTAAATTACAATATTATTAATTTTCTTATATGAATTATTTTTTTGTCTTGGAAATTATCCATAATAAATCATACCGTTGAAGTTTCAATTATTTTATTGTTTTATTAAATATATGTATAATAATATATATTATTATTAACACAGTGTATATTGTAATAACCAGGATTATATATTCAGAAAACGTCTCATGATTTGATGTTCCTATTTTTAAAAAAATGAATCCATGAATTTTCATGAAATTTGAACAGTAAAAAAGTCAATCATTCAATCCTCAACATGTGAATATTACATTGGAAGAATAATTGGAAGAATAATTTTAGTGTTACAACATTTATTCTATTTGTTTTGTTTACTAATTATCAACGTCCTAAGACAATCACAACACAATATTTATTAATTATTATTCTGCTTTTTGTATTTTTTGTTACAGTTACATGTGAAAATGAAGCTGATTCTGGCAATTCTATTTTATTTGTTTGAAACAATTGTTGGACAACCAACATTCCTAGAAGTGATTCAAAGGCAATATTCAAGACTAGGAATCCTTTTTCGAGAAAACATATACATGGATAACTTGCCCGTGCGTCCTGAGTATGACTTCATAATAGTAGGTTCCGGTCCTGCAGGATCAGTCATAGCGAACAGACTTTCTGAAGCCCCCCAATGGAATATTTTACTCCTAGAAAAAGGCCTAGAAGGGAACATCTACAATGACATTCCCTTTTCAAATCCGTTCTTGGTCTTAGGAGACTTCAGTGTGATTAATGAAGTGGAAAGGGAAGAGAACGCTTGCCTAGGCCTAGTAGACAAAAGATGCCATTGGCCCGCCGGAAACGGGCTAGGTGGAGCAACGCTCATAAACGGAATGATATATACTCGAGGCCACCCTTCGGATTTCGACGGCTGGGCAGCGGCTGGGAATACTGGCTGGTCATTTAGCGACCTTCTACCTTATTTCTTAAAAAGTGAAAACATGTCTATAAGAGGTTTAGCCGAATCGGAATATCACTCAACGAAGGGGCCTCTTCATATTGATACTCCGTTTCAAACGAAACTGGGAAGGCTTTTCTTAAAAGCTGGAGAAGAACTCGGATACCCCATTCTAGATTATAATAACCCCAAAACAATGGTAGGATTCGGTATTACTCAGATAACAACGAAAAAAGGAAGAAGACATAGCGCAGCATCGGCATACTTGATGCCAGTAAAGTCGAGGACAAATTTACACATTGCTAAAAACGCACTTGTTACAGAAATTCTAATTAGCTCTGATGAAAAGAAGGCATATGGAATTAAATATTTAAAGAATAATGAAGAAATAATTGTACGCGCAAGGAATGAAGTGATTATTTCAGCAGGCGCATTCGATTCCCCAAAATTATTAATGTTATCAGGAATTGGACCGAAAAAAGACTTGAATAGTTTGAATATTTCGGTAGTTGCAGATCTTCCGGCTGGAAAAAATTTACATGAACATCTTGGTACTCCAACACTCTTGTTTCTCATCAATACAACTGACAGTTACAATGTACCAAAACTACTGTTAAGGTCGCCCTTCGACTTTATTCAATGGTACAGAGGCGTGAAGAATATTTATGCTAACAATGGAGCAGAAGCCTTAGCGTACATGATGACAAAGAATGCAGAAGGCAAACCTGATATCGAACTAATTTTATTTCCGTCATCCATTATTGCAGATAATGGTTTAATGGTGAGGAAGACATTGGCTATCACTGACGAAGTGTACTTCAAAACGTGGGGAAAATTAAAGTACGCCGAATCTTTTCAGATAACTCCATTGATGATGTACCCAAGAAGCAGGGGTGCACTAAGATTAAGGAGTCGAAATCCAAAAGAACCACTGCTAATAGATGGAAATTTCTTCTCTGATCGTTATGACATTAAAGTCATGATAGAAGCGATAAGAGCATCGATTAAGGTTATAGAAACCAACGCCTTCAGAAAAATCGGCGCTAAGCTGTACCAAGAACCTTTGTTCGGTTGTGGCAAATTTACTTTCAACTCGGACGAATACTGGGAATGCGCCATAAGATCGGTGCCGGTACAGTATCGCCACCAAAGCGGGACCTGTAAAATGGGCCCCAATCCAGATAGCTCTGTCGTGGATCCCAGACTGCGAGTGCACGGGATGAAAGCCCTGAGGGTGGCCGACGCTTCGATAATGCCTTCGATGCCGGGAGTTCACACTATGGCTGCCAGTTACATGATAGGGGAGAAGGCTGCGGATATGATCAAGGAGGATTGGGGGATCAACAGTCAATAAGTCTAAACCAAAAATACATACAACTGTAAATAAGCATCCATTATATGTAATTAAAATATTTCGAATGGAGAGACTGATCTATACAAAATAAGCAATAAATTGTAAGATGATATTGTATTTATTTTTCAACTATGTAGTGTACACAAATAAATTATTTATTCTTATAGTTTTTAGAAACATTCCCCCCTGCCATATAAAGTGGGTACTTTTAATTTGGGAAAAATCTTACGGCTGAACGTGATCTCGGAAAAATCACCTCCTTGGATAACTATTGTTCTAAAAATAGTGCTTCGTTGGATTGAGTATTGAGCCCGCGACTCTTGATGGGTTGTAGCGGTTCATATTATATTATTGTAGTGTTTAGAACAGAAAGTATCATCAACAGCCCTCATTAATTAACTTAATGTCTAAAATTAAGAAAGTTGTAAGCCTTTTGTCTGTTCAATAACAACTAGTCTTCTGATTGTTGTTTATGTATTATGTATTATGAGTTCCGCACCTAAATGATGGATATGACCAATAAATTAATGACTTATAATAGAACAATATGAGAGTCAATAGTAATTGGATTTATGTGTATGCCAACTATAGGATGGATTTCTCCCTGCTAACAATGAAGATTGGTTTTTATTTTAAAATAAGGAATTTTACAGATGATTAATATATCAAAATCAATAAGTATTATTAACACAAAACATACTACAATTTCTCAAAAACCCAACTCCTAGAAAAAGGATGAGGCAGCTGCCCCCATAGAAATGAAGTAAAATTAATTTAATAAAAAAATTGTTTTTCAAGCAATACTGATTGTAATGGCTTGCCCCCCTCTGATTGATCATGGCTTCCCTCCCCCCTCTAGTTTTGATCCTGGCTATGCCCTTACTACTAAATATTAACTAAATGATACCATGACAGCGATCACAATAGCTTGCACCATCACTATGTAGTCTACCAAAGCAGTTGTTTTTTTCATTACTAACAGTATAATGTGTAAAATTTCTTATCAAATTACAAAATAAAGCATTGTATATTGTATCAGGGATGTTTATCTAGCCAATTATAATAAAAAGTTGGAAGTGTCAATTAAGTGAGACAAGTAGTCCTTGAAATAGTAAAAATAAGAAACTGAAAGGAATGATTTTAATTGTACTTTCTGAGCAGAAATAATTTCTATGTTTGATTAACACTGAACGTTTTCTTTTCAATTAAGAAAAAAAAATAACACATTATAAATAGTAATAGTAAAATATTTTTTTAAACAAAAGATGTTCATAGTTTTAATTATTATTAAATATAAATTCAATTTACATTTCTGGTAATATAGGTAAATCTCTAAAAAAGATTTATTTTTCAAAAGTGATTTGAAATTAAGTATAAGAGTTGGGTACATTTAAAAAAAACAACAACAAATAAATGACAAATTATATGTTTCTTTTATATTTAAAAAATAAATAGTTAATCTCAATTTTAAAGCAAATAACCTTTACTTCAAAGGTAACATAGAAAAGGGATCAAAGTCTCCCAATTGAACCAAGTCTTTGCTTTTTTCCCAAAGTTCCCTGGCAAGTTGAGAGTTTTTAGCAGCTTCACTAGGATTAGCAGCAGCGCAATCACTGAAACATATTGTTACAATTATAAAAAGATACACCTTTAAAAAGATTTTTCCTTTCTTGATGTCATTATTATTAAACAATTTTGGCACAATCCTATAAAAAAGAGTGAAACAAAAGTAAAATAAATGATTTTGAATTCTATTTTTTTTTTACATTATACATTTCTTACTGCTAATCAAAATATAGTGAATAAGGGCTAGAGTAGTAACCTATAATGTAGAGATTTACTGGATTCTCTTTAGTAATCTTTGGGTTTGAAAAAAAAATCTCTTTGGAACCAACAATTATGTTCTAAATGATTAAATCTCTAGCTTCTAAGCAAATTAATTTTTTCCTATAAGATAAACTACTATTTCAAACTAATTGTAGCTCCACCTAATTTAGCTTTCCTAGAAGCAATGTGCGATATCACTCAGTTTTAAATATTTTTAAAAAATCTGTATCGCTACAACCCATGAAGGGTCAAGGGTTTAGTTTTAAATATTAATATCTGAATTAGTCTGATTTTTTTAAATCTTCCAAAATATTGTAATATGCTCTTTTTTAGTAAATAGTATATTTTGATGTATAAATGGTTTTAATATGTTTTATTTTATGTATCATTTTAATATTCATTGCTTTGTTTATCCAAAAAGCAAACTAACCAAGTTTCATTGTTTATAATAACTTCGTGATACAAAAAAACAAGATGGCGGTATGTTGTCAAGGCCACATTGAGTAGATTCAAATATCATAAAAACTATTTTAACTCTTCCCATCATAATTGAAAATACAGTAAATTAAAGGAAAAATAGAAATCAAGAAATAGTGCTAATGAATAATATTCAGAAAGTAAATCATTTGGAAAAATCCCTAACTATTGTGCGACAAGCGATGTTTACATGGAACCTCAAGGCAGGTTTTGGTTTTTGAACTTGTGGCAGTTCTGTTGGTGGCGCCAAGGAGAGAGGAGTATGAAGAGGTGGTCGTCAGTTTCTGTCAAGAAGGAAGCCATATTTGATGCTAGGACAGGACAATAAGATGAAGAACAAAGAACATCAAGGATCTCAAAAGGAAGACTGTGAGCTTGGTTAGTTTTGTATGCATAATAATAGATACATGTGTAAATTAGATTTTAATTTAAATTAAGAGAAATTATTGTATCTGTATTCTGATTGTCTAGCAACCACACGCCCTGAGATTAAGAGTCTCTCTCTCTCTCTTTTTATATAATAAAATTAAGAGTCCTTTTACATTATAAAAGTTAAATATAATTCTATTATCCATTTGATATTAGTGTTCTTAATTTGAACCCAAGTTATCTCTTATATATGAAAAGTTTTATTAAACAAACAAACTTCTCTTTATTTTATTTTTTAATATTTTTAAAATTATTACAATATATGTAATGTAGCTGGCAAGAAATACTCTCGCTCCATAACCTAACTCACCATTTACTTACCAAAGTTATCTATATCACTTGGTGTTGGCTACTATGATCTTAATCCAGATTATACTTTGGAGTGGAATGATATAAATTACTTAAGCTTTCTGTAACAAGTTTTTTCTTTTTAAATTGTCATTTCTAATAAATTCTTCAAGGATTGTAGCAGTACATTTTTTTTACAGTCCTCAGAACACTTCATTGCCTTAATATTTGCAACTTATTTCTTCTTTTTAAACTACTATTTGCTTGTTTAAAATATACAAATAAAATATGTAAACCAATGACTCATTCATAAGTTTTCTCAAGGATTTTTAGAACCATAGACTTAAATATTGTTGGAATACTAGTGTAATTCTCTAAGTCAAAACGATTAATGTTCAGATTTTTAGCTTTTACTGACCATAAAAATGAAATCTTTCAATTTATAAAACATTGAAAGTCAATTTTTTTTTCAATGTTTTGTAATCATGCTATGTACTGCATGATAGTTAATGATATACTGTATCTATTCTGAGGGCAATAATAAAATAAGCATATGAGAACCATGAATGAGTCATCAGTAGAATCATGTTAAGTCAAAAAGACACCAGTGATATAGCTTCATTTGAATATAAATCTTAATACAAAATTAAACTCTTAGGTCGGCTTTTGTCAAAATCATTTCATTTTCACTTTACACATTAACTTTAAGTATATATAAATAAATGACTTACTCATAATATAATCCAGATTTTATATTGTCATCTAATGCACAGAACAAAGTGGTCTGTGCTCCTTGCTCTGGAGACTTCAACAACAATGATCCAAATTTTTGTAACAACGAAATAAGCCAAATCAAAGTGAACGCTTTGGAGGTGAATAAATTGCGTGAAATTTCAGTGTAGACTACTCCTGGATGTAAGCTTACAGCCTTCACTTCAGTGCCTATAAAGACAATAAAATTACATTTATATTACTTAAACAGTAATACTATACATTTTTAAAAATATATATGGTATACTGTAAGTGTAACTGTATGCAATGTACAATATTTAATTATTTTTTTATTAATAGCACCAAGGAAAACTCTAATACCTATAGACAATTTCAAATTTAAAAACTGGAAAATAATCTACAGAAGCTATGATGATGTATACTGTAACAACTATGCAAGAAACCAAGTTGAAAATCCAAAAGTACTAAAAGAGTTCAGTTCAGAGAGATGTACATATAAACAACATGCCATTTCCATTACAGATTAATGACACTACCCAATAATTCAAATAAATTATAAAAACCATACATCATTAGCAGATCAGATATTATTAGTAAGTTGTATAAAATTGAGGAGTACCAAATTTTGTTTTTCACGTAAGTTACTCAATAAGTTACTTATTGTAAGTTATATACATAATTTATTTATTGTAAGTTATATACATAAGTTACTTATTGTAAGTTATAAACATAAGTTACTTATTGTAAATTATATACATAAGTTACATACGTAAGTTATATAAATAAGTTACTCAATAAGTTGGCAGTTGAGTGTAATCTTGAAAAAATCACCTGCTTGTATAACCATTGTTCTAAAAACAGTACTTCCTTACAAAATACTGAACCCATGACTCTTTATGTGTCGAAGCAGTTTACATTATCATTATTACACTCAATAAAACATAAAGTGATAAATCGGAATCAATGTTGCAATGATTTTAAATTTAATTCATTAAATAAATAAATTTTAATTTAAAAAAATCATAACTCAACATCTCTCAGAATAGAGATAAGGCATAATACATCAGAAACCAAAATGGATATATAATGAGGTGTTTATAGATGACTGTAGATTGGATATAAGGAGAAGAGGGGGGAGGGAAGGAGGTGTGGTCAGTAATGATGCACAAATAAATAAAACTTATATCCCTATGATATACAAATAGGTAAATCAGTTTTATTTATTCTGTATAATTACTGACTGCACCTCCTTTCCCTCACCTGACTGATTTCTCCTCAAAATGGAGATAATTGCCATATGGATATAAAACTGGAATATTATAATAATACTTCAACACCTTTGGTTTCAAGCTTAGTCTCCTTTATTAAAGTTTGTTAACTATCTAGAAGATGTTGAATGTACTATATCCCAAATTTAATCCCTTTGAATAACATACAGATAGAGGTTCTTGAATTCTTCAATAAGTCTCCATTTTTACAGGCATCAACACTATTCACCACAGCAGAGAGAGGCCAACACCAAATAGCTCATTGGAATGGCATATTGATTGTTAATAAATAAATAAACATCACTCATCCTGCAAACCATATAATTTTTTTTAACATATTTAAATTCAAAACATAAGATTCATTTCCATTGCTATTTGGGTGGCCCATTTCCATGTGACAGATATTTGTTGTGCGAGTAATATCATAATAGTGAGAAGTATGTCAGTGCTTATTTACACACTGATAGCGAACCTAACATCCCTAACAGTTCAGCTTGGCAAATGAATGATTAAATAAAAAATATTGCTCTAAATAATAACAAACAGGAAACATAAAAGTTTATAAGTTACATATAAAGTTGATGGTATGAGGTTATAAAGTTAGAAACTGACACTGTCAAGGGGTCTACATATCATAGCTGTTACTTTAATAGTTGATAATAAAAAGAACTATAAATAAAATTCTAATGATAGAATAGAAAGAATCTGGCCTTAAATTTTCCCCATGCAGACTATCTCATCAAAGTTTGGCTATCAAAATTCCTATTAATAAATAATTTATAATATTTTAATTCCTTAAAGTATATTTCACCTTCCAATCGCTTTGCAAGTTCCAACGTAAATAGAATATTAGCTAATTTACTTCTTCCATAAGCAGTCCAAGGATTATAATTTTTCTCCATGTTTAAATCTTCAAAATAAAGTGAGTCGCCTGAAATAAATTATGTTACAGATGTCAATTATACATTTTTGATAATATAATATTTCAAAAATATACATCCTAGAAAATATGTGAAAACATGTTAAACAAAAATGCATATAAGCTTTATGTTTCTCCAGAAAAGTTCAGAATTTACAGTTATTCAACACACAAATATTGTAGGCAATATTTAAGGATCAAAATTATTAGGATTAGCAGTACTTCTTTTTTTTCTGTTATCTGAATGTGGTATATTTCTGCTATAAAGAGCAAAGTAAATTTATTAATACCACAAGCAATAAACTAATAGCATTCATCTGTGAATTTATCACAATAATTACAAGAAGCCAATTTATGTTCTTTTCTTCACTATGCAGAAGTACAAATTCAAAAAATCTAGGATAGCAAATAACTAACACATAATACAGTATATATTTTTAAAGTAGCTACACCATAATAAAATAGTAATTAAAATCATTAAAAAACTAATACTTACAATATTTATGACCACTAGATGAGACATTTATTATCCTCGATGGACCAGATTTGATCATAATAGGTAATAACAAGAGAGTCAAAAGGAAATGTCCAAGATGATTTGTACCAAAATGAGCTTCAAAACCATCAGCCGTGACAGAGTGGAGGTCCATAAGCACTCCTAAAGCAATGATTCTTAGATTAAAAATAATAATAATAATAAATATTATTAAATATAAGTTTAGTATAAAGCAATGGTTCCCAACTCATGGAAGTCTGAGGCCCATTAATCCAAAAATTGAACCATCCACAATCCACTCCTGAGAGTGGATAACATATTTGACAGTGGGTTTCTTAAAATTGGGTTCTGAGGCTAAGGTATTTATCAGTTTCAATATTAAAACATCAGTTAAGTTAACAATAAAGCAGTTTTAATGATAATTTCTAATAAAATTTGCTGAACCCTTTCCACGTCCCACCTGTTGAGTACCACTGCTATAAAGAAAATTGCTCAATATTAATAATTCATGTTTTTAAATTAAATAGTTTTAATATATATTTTTTTATTTTCGTTTTTGCATTGTAACTCTACATACAATATTACTTGAAATTATTAAAAGAAATTAAGAACATGCAATGGAAATATTATAAAAGGAAAAAATTAACTCAAACCAAAATAAAGAAAAGAATATCATAAAGAAGAAAAAATTACAAACATTTCAAATATATCATGAACTAATAAGTAAATATTGCAAAATGAAAAAATATAAATAAAAGTAATGTTATAAAATTGGAAAACATATTAAAAGAAATTCATTTATTTATTAATTTAAATATTAATTTATTTATTTATTTTTATTTAATTAATTAATTAAAGAAAAGAAAATTTTGACTTTCTATAAGAGTATTATTATACTTATAAGAAACATGAGGGGATCAAGTGAGTGTGCTTCTTATATCAGAGTTTTCTAGAAACTGAGTAAACCGACCAATCCCTCCTTCCCCTCAATATTTGAATAGTTAATACAAAGTACATAATTGGAAGTTTGAATATCATAAAATATAAACAACAATAATTAATATATTCAAAATTTCAAATATATATCTCTATTTAGACATAGATATATATTTTAAAGAGAGTGCAATTTATATAACAATTTTTCTTATCTTGCTTTTGGTGGGAAACGTGTTCTAGTTCAGGAAAATATTTAAAACAATTCATCCGGAAGAATATAGAATCAAATGAAAATTCCTTTGAGTTTCAAAGGTGAGGGTAGCATCCCTGTGGCTCACTGGTTTTTAGTATTGGTTACTCTTTCTAAACTTCATCCTCAACATAATCATCAGAGTTATTAATGTTTTTGTTAACAGGATACTCTGAACAATATCACTATTGTTAAGAATTTCCTTGTTGTAGCATCAGATTCCAGTAGTATATATCATGAAATATCATAAGTCACCATGAATTAATACGTCAATCCAAGGCTTTCTTTTAGAAGTGTTAGTAAACTTAGGTAACTTCTGTTAATTATAACTGAGGTTTATATATATATATGTGTGTGTGTGTGTGTATCTGACTAAATGTACTAGGATGACGGGCCCTTGCTCTTGCCTTTGATGGCCCTTATATCTGAAGTTCTCTTTTCCTTAGCTGAGATCCTTAGTAGTGAGTTTAATTTAATTTTTTGGGCATTAAACCGCTAATATAAAAATCAAGGTTGGCAGTAGAACAATGCAATATTCCACACTTCCTGAAAACTTGAGTAGGTGTCTAAATAATAAGTTTAAATTTTGGTAGAGTTTGAATTGGCTGTTAAACAAGTACCAAATTATCAGATATTTTCCTAGCAAGGGAACCTGACTCATCTAGGTGTTACTAAATGTAAACAACTAACTAGCATTTATTACACAACTAATAATAATTAAAAGCTTTAGGTACATAGGACAATGAGACACACCTTGTGTGAAATGAAAAAATAATTAAAAGTACAGTATAAACCTACAGCATTACCAGCATTATTAACGAGTAGGTGAAGGGATTTGTGAGAAGATGAAAACTCCTTGCAAAATGTCCTTACTGACTCCAAAGATGATAAATCCAACATCATAATTTCTAGTTTAGCTTCTGGAACAACACAACGAATATCTTGCGCAGCAGCTTCTGCTCTTTCAATACTACGACATGCCATCACAACGTGGGCTCCTAAAAAAGTTATATATATCATAAACAAAAAAGAATAATAAGAATTGAATTTGTTTTTTGTTGTGATTATTGTCCGCTTGAAAGTTCATTTAAATTGAGAAAGAGAACAAATTTATGTATATTACAAGAGATTGTCTATGTCAATAAATTGGTAGAAAAAAAAATATATTCTTGAAAATTAAAATAAATATCAGTCAAGTTATTTGTTTTACATGATATATAAGAAGAGCAAATATTCTTTAAGAAATTATGTGAGACCATCATGCAGCATAAGGGTCAAATTTAAACATCATAATATCAATAACTTTTCTTATAAAATTTGTACACTAAATTACTAAATATGGTGAGCTTTTTACATGTGACACTTAATAATAATAAGATATGAGTATTAAATATTTCAACAATAGTTTTCAATCAGAATGTTTATTGAAAAGTCTAACTTCAATACATTAAAATAGAGATGTTTTACGAAGAGTTCACTTAAGAAATGAAGTTTTGTCAGGATTCTTAAATGTGGAATTTAAGAATATAATAGATTAAAGCTTACCTCTCTTGGCAAGGTCTAAAGCTGTGTATTTCCCTATGCCAGTATTACAGCCCGTGACAATGGCCACCTGTCCATCTAGTCTCTTCTGGCTTTGGTATCTGGCACTGAATATCCACCCCATCTAAAAATAGGAATTACAATTTTTTAATATCTAAATACATATATGTACAAAAACAGGGAAATTTATGTATAAATGAAAAAAAAAACAGGTATCTTTTATTTTTTATTATTATTTTTTTTTATACGTTTTTAGTATTAATGCATTTAACTGAAAATCTGCATTCTTATCAAAATAAATTTCACTTTAGAACATCATTATTTAACCATGAGTCACACAAATTACACTTCTCCAGTAACATTTTGTTCATATTAATTTTCAATAGGCCTTTCATGAACACCTCCAAACACATATAATCCAATAATGTATAACAAGATTATCCTGAAAAAAAAATATATATAAACCATTTTTTTCCACCTACCAACTGTTCAGCTTTCATGGTCAAATGGTAATTTTCAGATGAGTGTATTTATGATTCTCATTACTGCACTCCAATCATTCTTTTGAAATATTGCGTTTTTTTTTTTTTTGTTTTGTTTTTTTGTTAAAAACTGCCAAGTAAGGGATGCTTTGTTTTTGAATATTTGCCTATCTAACTAAGGTAAGCAAGCTCCTAAAGTTTAAATTCTTAAAATCGTTCATTAATCATTCCCCTTACCACTTCCATATCATTGTTAGTTATTTGACCTCTGATGTTAGATGGAATGCCTAGTAATAAGGTAGGTGGCCAAAATAATATTTACTTGTGACCTGTGGTTAAATACTTTACGCTTTAAAAAGAGGACAAGGATTGATTTGATGTATCAATATTTTTTTCATTGGGAATTATTTGAAATTACTAATAAATATCTTGGAGTAATATCTCATTTCTCAAAGAAAAATATCAGTACCATGATCTTCTCTCATAAGAAGAAATAATCTTGAAAATTAACCTATTTGAAGGTTTTATTTACCTATTATGTAACCTTTTTTTTTTTTTAATTTTTACTAACTTTTGGCCATTCTAAAAATATTTTTTGTACATCAAAACATTAAATATAATCATTAACAAAAGTCAGCAGATCATCTTTTGGAAACCACTGATATACAGATAAGAGAAAACAGAAATAAATGTTCATCTTTATTAATTTCGTCATATATGTAAAGTTTTGGGGGCTATATATTCTAAGAAAAAAGGTTAAAAGCATAACTCTCTTAATCAATATTTACTAGTATTGTACTCAAGTTTTCATCACAAAACTAATTTACAATATGGTACTAATATAAGATTTAAATTGTTATGTTATTGTTATTTATTTATCCTTCATAATAATGGAAAACATACACACAGAAAGGAAGAATCATTATATCATTAACTAATTCATACAATGATATACTTTAAATGACATTTTGCTATCAAATTTCTTCCCCAATTCTTTTATTCACAGTATAATCATATTTCACTTAAAAAATTGCTCATATTTATTTATTCACTTATAACAAATTCTTATAATGCATATGCACTCATAAAACATATTAAAAGACTAACTCTCCAAATTTATGTAAATGGTAAATTATTAATAAAAGTGATTAATCTTTTATAACAATACAATATTCACTCACAGAAGGCTGAAATTAATTTAACATAGTCTAGGTCACATAATAATATATATATATATATATATATATACTTTATATTTTTTTTTCATTTTGTATATTATACTATTTCATAGTTTATTACATTGATAGTAGCATAAAGGAATGTACAACTAATCATCCATAGTAAATAATAACTAATTAAGAACATGCTTAAATATACAAGATTAAGAAAAAATATACACCCTCAATAAAACAAAAAAAATTCCACAGTTTCAAGATTAAAATAGTAGTTTCAACAACCGTCATAAGAGGCCAGCACCACCCAGACAGCCGATTCCCAAGTCTAAATACAGTAAATAAATATTTACGAGAATAGTTCAACAAACTGCCTAAAGATCGCAGCACAAATCAAGGGAGATAGAAAATAGTAGTTCCAGCAACCGCCGCAAGAGGCCAGCACCATCCAGACAGCCTTCTCCGATGTCTAGCAGGAAAATTTTTATTTTGCATTAGGAGAGTAGAAGTTTACAGGAGCTCGCTCGATTAGACCGGACCCAAATGTTACTGAATCGTTGACCTCCTTTAGACTCCTACTCTCCTAATACAAAATAAAATTTTCCTCTAAACTTCGGAGATGGTCGACTGGATGGTGCTGGCCTCTTGCGGAGGTTATTGAAACTACTATTTTCTACCTTCCTTGATTTGTGCTACTATCTGTAGGCAGTTAATTTAACTATTATTTTAAATATTTTCCAGCTGTATTCCCAGGCGGGAAACGGCTACTATTTTCTACCTTCCTTGATTTGTGCTGCTCTCTGTAAGCAGTTAGTTGAATTATTCTTGTAAATATTCTTTTTCTGTATTTTCATTAGGGGAACTGCTGTCTGAATGGTGCTGACACCTTGCGGCGGTTATTGCAACTACTATTTTTTACCTTCCTCGATTTGTGTTACTATCTGTTGGCAGTTAATTTAACTATTATTTTAAATATTTTCCAGCTGTATTCCCAGGCGGGAAACGGCTGTCTGGATGGTGCTTGACTCTCTTGCAATTATCTAAACCACTATTGTAATATTCTGGAAATTCTGAATAATCATTCTATCGTCTCTTTTTTGTTTTATTGATCGCAAATAAACATGGTGCTTACTTTAGCAAGCGTATTCTTAATTAGGTATTATTTACTGTGTGTATTAATAATAGTACTTTCCTTATAAATAGGACAAAAATCTCTGGTCCTTCATCCAGTCAGGGGACCATAGAACATCTAAGTCCATCATATTTTAGGGTTTTAATGCGAGTTTCAAGGGGAAATATGTGTTTCTGATTAAAAAAAAAATTACTGAGGAAAATCCTATCTTTAAATTACAATAAATTTAGTTTTAGGTGTGGCCCTGGCATTCCTGTTTGATTCTTTTCGAGTCTTTCTCGTGAAATGATTTTGGAATTTTTGGAACATTATAATTTTTTAGAAACCAACAGTTCCAATTTTTTTGTGGCAGCATTATAAAGAGAAATTCTCAATTTGAGAAATAAGACTGGAAACCCATACGAGACAAAATGAGAAATCCGAGAACAGTTTACAGAAAGGTTTTAGATTTTAAGAAAATACAGCGAAAAGATTAGGTAAAGAAGATGCAGAAACCACTGTTGAGGCAAACGACAAAACATGATTAGTGAAAAGGAAGTTGTTTATCATAGTAATAACATATTGTTTAGGTAAGTGTTTACTTACTTATGATTTACGCGCTACGTGTAGGTGTACGATCAATAATTGTTTTCAATAGATGTGAATATTACAATGGTGCAGTAATCAAAAGCACGTTTCAGGAGGAACCAAGACATTAGACTAAACAAACATGAATGACAATTGTGACATATCTTTCAGACACTTATGATAACGAATCGAGTTTCCACTGCGCCAGCGCCTACGGAAGAGAAGTGTTCATTGAAGGTTATCCACTAGATGGGTAATCTGCGTAGCGTATAAATTAATAAATTATGATTATTCATTGCGTAATGTATTTTTATTTCAAGTATTGACGATAATGAACAAGCGAAAAAGCAGTGGTGTATTGAAACCTGGTTATCATTGAAATGATTTACTTTGTTATCATTGAACGTAATTAGTTCATTTTGCTTCCCTTAAAAAAGTTTGAATACAATTAGGTATATATTCAATTAGGTAAGAACCTTTTGGTGAGAAGCACTTGCAATGTCCTCATTTTACTTGTTCTCAAAGTTTTTATCAACCTTTTTACTCCCTTCTATTAAGAAAGTGGTCTGAGCTCAGAATTGGTTTTTATGTTAATTTGTATTTATAAGTGGAAAATTAATGCGCAGATGAATCAGTTATCCAAAGCTGAGTTGCTCTTATAGATATGATCAGAAAACTAGTCTTAATGTAATTTATTGTCATTTAATTATTCTATAATATTTAATTGTGTTGTATAAAAGGAGGCAAATAATCATAGAGCATAAACTGTTCCGAGCATCTGTATTCTACACTGTAATCTTTATGGAAAAAAACACTGTTTTCTAGTAAAAGTTAAGTATCACTAGGTATTATTTCTCTGCATTAAAAAACACTTGTGCTGCAGAAATGGGTTGTTTTACTGTATCAAGGCTTCTTATATCAGCATATATATGTTAATAACATTATGGTATGTATTTTGACCCAAATAAGCTCTACCCAATGTGTAATGGATAAACTTACTGTCTTATATCAAATATTCTTAAATGATTAAATATTTAACAAGGCTCTGCTAAAACTGATAGCATTTATTTTATTTTATTTTATTTTTTCTAAAAACAAGAAAAATTTCAGATCTTTGATTCACCACCTGTAATATATAAAGGGATGTGGTCCAGGTGGAGTAAAAAAACAACACTCAAATAGTAATAAACTATTTAATGGAAAATCTTTGAGTGACTGAGTAATAATAAAATTTTCCTTTACTCATGATTTTAATCGTATTCCATCTTTTAGTCCGTACTATATTTTTATATGACTTTTTTATTTGCTATTATTTCCATATTCAATAATTTTCTAAACCTTTTTTGTTATTATTTAATTTTACATTTCACTGTACATCTTTTTTATTTTCTTTAATTTACATTGTCCATTTTTATAGGAATTATCACATTAGCAACACCTCGGTTAAATTTTATTTTTGTTATCTGTTTGCTTACTTTGTTATATTCAAGTGTTAGTATCTTTTTTTAGCCCTGTAACGTGGGTCAAAATGCATCAAACGCTAGCATGAAATAGTTTTGTTATTTGAGTTTTTTCTTTGACTACACTTGACCTTCTTCATTTTATTATAGACTGTTAAATGTGAGTCAAAATTTCGCCTGACTTTGCAGTGCTTCATCTGAGCTAAAAAAGATACAAACAGCTAAAGTAAAAGTAAATTGGCTAAATATGATTTTAAAAATGTATATAAAAATGAACAAGGTAAATTAAAGAAAATCAAAATAAGATGTACAGTGAAAAGTTTAAATAAATAAGAATTACAGAGAGGTATAAAACTTCCCCACTTATTACCAATGTTGTAATGTATTTGATAAATTATTGAGGAACTTTGTCTATCTGAGCGTAACCCTAATTAATATCTGAATTTCACTGCTTCCTACAATAGTAAATTATCAGAAGGCCATCTGTGGTGGCATGCCCAGACTAGTTCAACTTGGGGTAGATCTGTTTTTGAGGCTGACTTATAAAAAAGTAATTTTCAATTTAAAAACAATATCAGTGTCATCTGATTATAAAAGATATATGTAATTATTTTTTGCAATACAATTATAATTTAAAAAATGTACATACGCCTTCGCCTTGGTACCCCATTAGGTAAGTGGGGCCCAAGGCAGACTAGCTTGTTTATAATTTTATGACTCTTTGCTTAGATTCGAACAGTTTCAAAATGGCAATCTAAAAAACTTATTAATACACAGTTTTTCAGAAAATAAACCAGAAAAATTGCATAATTCTTTAGATCAACTTATTGTAGAAGAATATATTATAAATAGGGCAGTAAAATTTAATGATTCTTCAAAATACCTCACAAGCCTTTCAATAATTAGTCTTATATGAACCATTGAATGCAAAAGTGTTCTGAGTCAAGTATGAAGTTTTGAGATTTTAAAAATTTTAGTGGAAGTTCTCAAAAGTTTTTAATAGATAATAAAAGCTTATCTGTAAGAAGTATTCAATCTCAAGTGTATCCAACTATTTAAAAAATATTTTAAGTTTATAGACTCTGTAATCCTTAAATAAATTTTGATGAGAGAAAAATGACTTGAACTGCTTTTGCTCTCAACGGCTCATATTTTCACCAGCTTCTATGGATATATGGGATAATATAGAAAATTAATTAATTAAGATATAAAAATATTAGGTGTAAGAGAATATTTTGAGACCGGTGTAGGCCCATTTATGGGTTAATGTTTGACCTATTATTGAGAAATTTAAAAAGGTGATGGCTCAAATGAATTATTATTGGTTTGATCTTGACAACAAAATATTGGAGAGAGTAGGTATACATTTTTTTCTCTGATTCATACATGATTTATGCAACTAAACCCACTTAACCGATTATGATTACTCTACAAATTAAAATGTATGCCTTCAGGTATCTTACAATTTCTGTGGTTCAAAAAAGTAGTATACTGAGAAAAAATGATATGATTTTAATGAGCATATAAATATTCAATAAAAAAGCATACTAACTAACATACATTTAATACAATTGTTATGTTATTGGATTACTTTTTTTCCACCTTGGACCACAGTTCTGTATAGTTGATAAATGTTTCAAATTAATTTTATATGAGAATATATTATGATTATTTTTTATTTCTTCCTAATGACTGATCTATGGAAAGATTTTAAAATAAATTCTAAACAATCTACCTTGTTATCACTTGCACAAATATAATGTCCATTTTCTTATTTTATCTTTTAATAATTAACAAAAAAAATTAATGTTTTAATAACAATTCATGACATGCAATCTGATTATTGGTCATATATACTCAGTAGACTCGAATGTTGGTAATATTACCATTCACGATCATTCTTTTTTTTTACCCAGTTTTAAATGAATTATTGCTAAAGCTATAATGTCTACAAATTATATTTTGATAAATTGTGGCCAAAAATAGTAGAAAAAAAATTTATAAGCAACTGATATTTCAGCCCACTTTGCAGGTTACTGAGTCCAGAAAGTAAAGTAGTTTTTCCCTGCTATTTTTGTACTTTTTTAATTAACTGATAAAGTAGTATGTATATATTTGGCAGCATTTCAATTTTTAGTAGTCGATTCAGGTTAATTAACATGATTTATTGTTTGCAGCACCTATTATATAGATAGAGGTGTTTCTCTGAATAGTATTTCCGGTGAGCTGGGTATCCAATTGGCATTTTAAGTTAAGCACAATCTAGTATAGTTAGATAGATGACCATCACCACTCACTATATATGTGAGACCATATCAATTTATATAAATTAATCTAAAGTAGGGTAGTAAGACATTTTAATCTAATGTTTCTCAAAACTACAAGGGAAGAGCTTAAAATTGTGTTTTGTATTGTTAAGATAAAAATATTTCTAAGAGGGAAACATTTTTGTTTTATAGAAAATGAAGAATGTACGAATGCTGGATTAAAATAGGCTGTTTTTATCTTTACCACAATGATTTTTGTAATGTGATGCTATAATTGTGAGATGAACTTAAATTTATTGATAATTGAGATGAGATGAAAGTTAAATCTCAATTATCAATAAAATAAAAGTCCATCTCACACTCGTAGCACCACATTACAAAAAATTATAACCTGAAGATAAGGGGTCAAAATGTTGTTAGTATAATAATAAATCATTGTGATGAAGTTAAAAATAGCTTACTTTAATAGAACAAATATATCTTTATCCACCTTAAATAAGTTGAGAAATAAATGCATTTAGTTATTTTTTTAAATAAAATTATATTTATATTTAGAATTCAGTTATTTTAACTTAATATATACAAATGTATAAATGAACAAATATTTGTACAGTTTTATAACTCAATATTAATTAATTCACTATATATTTCATAAAATAACAAAGAGCAGAATTATCGTTCATAGATTACAAAATTAAACATATTAATTATTATTTTTTAACAAAGTTATATCACAATTCAGTATGGATTAAGTCACTTGAAGGCACTGAAAGCCATTTAGTGTAAACTAACATAGGATCAACATTCCAGTGTTTATGAAAAGATACTGGATACCCAATATCCAAGTAACTGCTGGGATAATCCATCGGTCTTGCCTAAACAAAGAAAAGATTATTATAATAAACACTAAATTACTTATATAAATATTAAGAATAATTAAAATAAAATTATATATACGTGTAAAAAAATAATACAAACTTTCTAAGGATTATACAGAATCATATATGAAGAACTCTAAATGAATCTCTATTTTAGTTTATTAAAATTTTCTAATGTTTATATATTCATTTTATTTTATTGATACTATTTTATATTTCAAACATCAGTTATAAGTATTTTTTACAAATCTTCCTCAGACAAGATAATCTGATCTTCATTTTTATTTTGTTTAATAAACAATGAAATAGGATGAGACGCTTAAATTAGAAATAAATAGGTTATCTTATCATTCATTTAAAGGTTTTTTGGATCAATAATATCATACCTGATGGAACAAAGAAGAATGGGTCAAAGAAATATTCAAGGTAGCAATACATAGGCCTAGGACCATATCATCAGGACTGTCAATCTGCGGGCAGTTGCAAAAATTCACTATGTCATGAAGAGTGTCTATTCCAAATGCTATGCCTCCTCCACCTAAAATTAAAAAATTTTAATTTTAGAATCAGCAATTAATGTGATATTAAAAAACTTTAAAACTCCTCATGCACAAATAGGCATATCAGTTTTTTTCATTACTAATATCAATTACCCGTATTAAAAAACTGTACATCGACCAACCTACTCGCTATAATTGTCTGTTTGAAAAGTCAGATAAGTAAGGCTACCATGGAGGGTAGGAGTGGAGGGTTTCATGCCGTTTTTCAATTTGAGGCGCTTTTTAAATATTGCTCGATTAAACTATCTTAAAGTCTCCTCTTCTCATTTTAAGCTTATATTTCTAGCACTAATAAAGCTACCAATTAACTACTGATCTTAGTGTACAACATACTATGGCAATTATAAGGCATTATTCAGGCAAGAGCATAACATTTTTTTTTTTTAAGTTATTACTCCTGCAGCACTGAGCTGTAGTGGAAAACTAGGCTAATGTTGTCTCTTTAAATGGCCTACCCTTAGAAAAGTTTAACACAAGTTGAAATCAATGATTTGTTTAATTAAGATTCATTCATATTGAGTTTTTTTCTCTTCTGATTTTGAAGCTGACAGTTATAAACCAATCGAACATAATTCATCAAAACCAAAAGTGTTTTCCCAATTTTTATTTTATTCTTTTAATGATCTGTTGATGGTGATAGAGTTAATTTATGAATTAAGTATTAATAGTGATAATATTTTGAAATCACTAAGGTTTAAGCTTACGTCTTCACTTATCCCTTGAGCCAGTGTGATACGTGTAACCCCAGGGACACTCTGAATTTAAACCAAGCACAGTCAAAAGACTACCTGGTTTAAATAGGGATTTGCTTTTCATTACTACACATTTAGAAGAAAAAACCTTGTCAATTATTAGTACTGTGTATGAGCAGTTTGGTGGATATAAGAAGCCATGGGGTTTCAGGATGTAGTGACTATATGCCTTTGGATTCCTGATTGAAATCCGCTACTTCTAACCGAATTATAGTTGCAACTCATAAACAGAAAAAAATTAATCCAAAATATGACTTTGTAATGAATGAATTTTCTTTTATCATTGTTTTGTTTATGTAAAAAAATGAATAAAAAATTATATTTTGATTTTTGTGAAAGTACACAGTTTTTTATTACTAGGGGTACTCAGCGTTAAGAAAGAGTACATAAATGTAGAAAGTTTAGGAGACACTGTCCTAAGCATTTTGTGTTGAGGTAAGAGCGAAGGCTATATAAATAAATAAAGGGGCCGGTACCACCCCATTTTATATTGTTAATCTGATATATTTCCTAATGTATATAAATACAATTTATCTAAAATAATAGAAAAAAAATTAATTTACTCTCTTATTCAATTTATTTTGGATAAGTGCATGCCCCTTAATTGGGACTTTAGAATATTTTTGTGTTAAAATGAACAAACTAATCATTTTCAATGTTTTTCTGTTGTGAAGAATAGTATGATATATTTATTGACAATGTTTGAAATCTCCATATTCAAAATTAAATAAACAATAGCCTATCAAAGTGAAGCTTTTACAATTTAATCTGAATTTGCCCATACTTAGCTAATTATATTTTTTCAGAAAAACAACAGTAATACAGATACTTATTTTTTAAAATCTTATATTAAATTCTTATTTTATTCTCTTAACAACTTCATAAGATTTTAATGCTGATTGCCAATTTAAAGGGTGACAATTTTTTATGTTTAGCTTTAGAAGTAGATTTAAACATTGTTTAACGATATACTGTATGCTTGCTATATAACTTATGTTTTATTAATGATATTTAAACAGCCTATCAAACACTATTATTTATTAAATCAAAAACAAAATAATAACCTGTATATTTCTTTACCTTCATAAAAGAAGGGTCAATGCTCATGTTATTTTGAGAAAAAGCTGTTCTAGTGAACATTGATCATTTTTTATTTTACATTGGCCCTTTGACAAAGTCTCCAACTTGAAATCTAGTAACATTAGGAAATCGCCTTAATTTCATTTATGACTCCCACATTTTTGTATTAACAAATGGCATAAATACAATATTCATATATATGGACATTGGTCCATCTTCTACCAAGGTACAGATTTTAAAAAAACAACTAAAATTTAGTTGAATGTATGAATTTAGAACTGATAATAAATCAGGTTAGAATTTGTAAAATTCTAAAATGTTTGAGGAACTGAAAAAGGAGGGGGACAGCAACCATATATTGGGGCCAATATAGATGGTATTAATAAATATTAATGTTTTAAAGGTTCAATTAAAAAAACTGTTAATCCAAGAAAAAGAAGATCTACCTCACCTAAATTGAAAAATGAAGAGTTTTGAGGTGTTGTGAACTGAAATCATCTCAACGAAATTCCCATATTTACACCAAAAATATGAACGCAGGGTTGCGGTAAAAAAAGAACAAAATATACAAAAATAGTATTGATGTGAGGGAAAGTATGGCCCAAAATTGAAGTATATACTCAATTAAATAAGAAATGTCATTCAGAATATACAACCGGAACCTCAATACTCGGCCATATAACAATGAGAACCAACAAAATTTATTTATTTGCAAATATTTTTTTTTTTAAATATTTATTTATTTATAATCATAAAATTCTTTCTTGAGACTGGCAATTTTTTACTAAATAATTCAAAACATTATCCAAATTATAGTCTCAAAACTTTTATTGTTTTTACACGTCCAACGTTTCGGCCATCTTCAGGGACAATCTGCTTAATTCACTATGAAACATATTATTTAATATTTTTCCAAACACTTCATACAGGCTATTCTGCCCAGGTCAAAACATTTTTATCCAATAAGTCAAATATCCATTAAATTTCACAGTCAAAAATATTTTTCATTTTACCACTATCATACACTTTTATCACAACTCGTGATAGTGGTAAAATGAAAAATATTTTTGACTGTGAAATTTAATGGATATTTGACTTATTGGATAAAAATGTTTTGACCTGGGCAGAATAGCCTGTATGAAGTGTTTGGAAAAATATTAAATAATATGTTTCATAGTGAATTAAGCAGATTGTCCCTGAAGATGGCCGAATTGGCCGAAACGTTGGACGTGTAAAAACAATAAAAGTTTTGAGACTATAATTTGGATAATGTTTTGAATTATTTAGTATTTATTTATTGCTATTTACAACTGTGCATTATAATACATTTAGTAAATATGATCTAAGTATTTGCAAATATCAAGCTTTTTATCAAGTAAATTTATCACTTAACCATAATTTTTATGTTTTTGTACCTTCAATTTTATGTATAAATAAATAATGTTAAAATATTTAAGAGGCTAATAAATATGATTGAAGTGATTGCAATCTAAAAAATCAAAACTTTTAAATTCAAAACTCAAAAAACAATTAATTAGTTAACAGAATTTAACTGGTTTCATTGATAGAAAAGTTGAAAATAAAAAACATTGACTAATTGTTTCAAACAGTATGGTTTTAATGAGTAATAAAAATACTATATTTGAGGCCCTCGGTCTTAAAACATAGTATCTGATATTTGTTCTAAATTGAAGTTTTTGGTTCCACTGGATTTTTTGCATAGGTTTTGTAAATTTGCATTTTTAAAAGAATAATAATGTTATTAAATATTGTGGCAGCTGGTTGAAGTAAAACATTATAATTAACAAAGTAAAAGTTTTAGTTTCTTTTAGTTACCATGTTTTACGACCCAGTGCCTCATATATA
>NW_027112673.1:362137-372548 GCF_000696795.3 Halyomorpha halys | reverse complement strand
TATATATATAAAGGAAACTAACCTGTAAGGTAATTGTAACCATGGCCCCTGAGAACTTTGAATCCATATCTTTCACCAACAATACTATCTGGAGAATAGCAAGAGAGGTGTGATTGCAATCGCCTGACACTAAAAAATCAGTAAAAGACAATTCTAAATCATCATCATGCGAACCAAAATATCATATTTTTTATTTATATCCATTTTTACAATTACTAAACAACGTGGTATCTTACCAACTATACTGGCATTCATTGGATGCTTCCTGCCCATCTTAACCTCCTTACCTTCATATCATTAGATATTGATTGACCAGTCTCTGCAAGCAGTTAGTTCCTGTTAGTTCTTATCCATGTGTTAAAGCTCTGATCCTAGACCCCTCCTGTAATTGTACAGAGGACTTTCCATTCAAATCTCTTGATTTTGCTTTCTAGGATACCTGTTAGAGTCCAGGTCTCGCAACCGTATATCAGAGCTGGCATGGCATGGTACACTCTTAGTTTCAGATTTTTCACGATTTCAGTGTTCTTGGCAGAGAGGCTCTGTTTGCGCTTGTTATATGCTGGTCCGTCTCAGTCCGTTAATCGTTTTTTGATGTTATTTTGGTGACTAGGTATTTGAAACTGTGTACTTTCAGAAACAGCAGACCATGTCGTTAAGGTGGATTGTTTGGCTTACAATCATATATACCGATTTCCTCTGCTTCTCATAATAGAGTTTTTGCAAGTCTTTCCATATCATCATGGTTACATCCTAGGACCACTATGTCATCCGCCCTAGGACGCATATATAATACAATATCTACAATCTCCTTTACATGCTAGAACCTTATAAATAAAATATAAATTAAAGTAGATATGATGCACTTCTGTCATCTTAACTTTTTAAAAATTTTATTTAGGAATTATACACTGATTTTTTAGTTCAAATCATCATTGGTACTGTTCTGTAGGAGCTACTGTTCACAGCGGAACAGTAAATATACTTTGACTTTCACACTCCGGCTAGAGGTTTATAACTTGTAGGATAATTTTGTCTTCTTGTCCTAACTTGAGTGTTTGAAGATATTAAACAACATAGGAAAAAAACACCAATGAATAAATAGTAAGTTTAATAAATAGTAAATAAAATGGTGCATATTTGGCAACTAAAAACAGAATTTATAAAATTGTAAAATGCATAAATTATTAGTACTTTTGTTTCTAAGATTTTCATAGCTCAATAAGGAATTAATAATTTATAAATTTTTTCTAAAACTTGTTAATATTAAATATTGCAATGACCTTAGTATTGTATCATCATCAGCTAGAATCACCCACTTTATTGTTTTTAAAATGTTGGTTGCTTCTTCTAAGGCCATCTTTAGTATCTTCATTGTCTTTAAACAATGGCCTCTTTCGGTGTTTTTTATTCCCACTTGAGTTGTTGGTATTGTGTCATCTAAAATATGTCACAAAAATATCGAATTTGAGTTGGGAAATGTAACATATCTTATTACAATAACTTAAGAATTTGACTTACTTCCAATGTCGCTGAAAAATTTAATATACTTAGCTTCTTTACCCCACGTTTTCTGAACAAAAGGCACACGATTCAAATGATACTTATGGCATGTCTTAACAGCAAAATATATTTCATTAACATCTAAAGTAGGTTTCTGAAAAATGGTTAATTCACTATATTATTATAAAGATTTAAAACACGACAAATTATAATACAAAACCCATATAAATTTTATTAGCAAAAATAATAATAGAATGGATATAAACTCACACAATATTTTATTTTATTTGGGTAGGAAGCACAAGATTCATTAGGTTTATCACAGAATAATGAAGGCTTATGTTTAAGAGGATATGTTTCTCCAATATAAAGTGCTAATTCATGCGATGCATCTATGGAAAACTCAGATTCCTTATCACTATCTAATATTTTCCTGAAGTTAAGCCTGTGAAAAAGAGGAATGAAATACAGTGGTGTACAAAAATGACAAGCCATTTCTGTCTATGGAAAACATAATAATTTAGTTGCAGACTTTTAATCATTGAGATACTAAAGGAAAAAGACCAATAGAGAATTTAAGAAACACTATATTCTATAAACACATTTTTAATAAAAAGTAAAGTATATCAATTTAAGCAGGATTTATTTCAGCTGTATGTAAAAATAGATTTATTAGAGAATCTGGTCAAACAAAGAATGAAAATAGAATCAATAACTACCTCCCAACAACCAAAAGTATATTTTAAATATCTTTAAAAATAGTGAAATTTTTTGCCATAGAAATAATATATTCCAAAATTAATAAGTAATATATAAATGATAAAAGTTGATAATTAAAACTTACTCTTTTAACAATGAAGTTGTTATTGCGAAACCAGCAGAAATAAGAGGGTATTTAAATACAGTTGGGTCTTCAGGAAAAGCAAAATGATGAATAATTGTTGGCTCTTCATCATTTAATCCAAATCCAATCCAAATTTTCTGAAATGTGTAATTTTTATTGTTTCTTACAGATCTAATATGTTTAGTTTTAACTACATAAATATAAAATTAATAAAAATATCATTTTCAGACAAATAATGTCATTACCTGAGTTTTGTCAAATTTCTGAAGGCCTGAAATCAGTCTTTTGAGGTTGATTATGGTACTATCTTCACAAAAATATATCCAGATTGAATTTTTGCCATGATCTCTTACAAGCCTAGAAATTAAATTTCACAAACAATATATATTGGACATATATATATATATAAACATGTGTATCCATATATTTCACTTAACAGCCTCAACTACTCAGTACAGACCACTGGTGTTAGTATCCTCGAGTCTCCCATTATACAGTATGGTGGTTTAATTTCAGTAACTGTTATGGTGCGAGAGATATGAATATAAATCAGAGAATTTTCAAATTTTGACTGATTAATATAATGTAATTACTGTGGAAGTTCATTACACAAATGTAATTAAATGACGTTAAATTAATATAATTTTTTTAGTTATTTTATTTCAGTGAAGAATAAGTAATAAGTAAAACTTATTTATTAATGCTAACCTTTCGGCCAGAATTTCAGATCTTCATCAGAGCTAAGTATAAATAAAAATTATGTTACATATTTGGTCAGTTTTTTTTAGTGATTCGTCCTATTGTTTTTCAAATAAATGCCCAATGTTAACGCCCCAAAGTTGATGTGTCTGAAGCCACAGGGCCCAGCTAGTAAGCATTAACATCAAAATTGGAAATTCTCAAATTATTAAGGCCAACTAAATATTTTATTTGGGTTATTTCAAATAAAACGTGTTTAATAAATGTAGAATGGTATTTTTGAGTAAAATTTAATCATTCTGAAATTTAATCTTTTCCCATTACAACTCCAGGAATGTGGGTGGGGTGAGCAGCCAGGTATGTGTCCCCACTCCATTTACGAACCAATGATAGCCAATTGTTAGCATTTAAAAAATCAAAAATATTACCATGGTCAAGTCAAAAACGTTGCCATTATGATACACTTATAAGGAGTAACCTGAACTTAACATTACCAGTGAGAGCTTTGTGTCGTTTAGTAAATATGCTTCATCGATACCAATTATACATTAGTTAAATGTATTATTATATGTAATGAATAATGAACACAGTCAATATTGGCCACTTGGAGACAAGATTTCAAAAAATAAGGAACTATAACATCTGATTCTACAAAAATTATCCAGGTACGTAGCGAATACCACCTAATATTTATTTCCAAAACATTACACCAGGGTAAGTTGGTGGTTCCTCTCTTATTTTTCTGGTTGGACACTTAGGAATTAGGTATTTGAGAGACCTCAGTGTTCACAGAGTATTTTCAAGAGGAACAGGTACCAAAATGTTTTAGAACGGTGAGTGAATTTCTTGAAGTAGGTGAAATTTTTAAAGTTATATTCTGATCAACACATCTGTTGAGATAGACTAACACCAGCAACTATACGCCCCACTGGGCCAACCTCTCCCATTATCTTTTACAGTTCAGAAGCATAATTCTTATTCAGACATTATTTTGTTCTAAATTAAAATGAAATTATTAGATTTAATCAATTATATGCGAGAAGAATTTATTCACCATTACCGATATTTTACAATGAAATAATAATACTACTTTAGGGTTAATAAATGTTCAACCCAAATTCCTAATTCTACATGAACTCCAACATTATTAGTAAATAAATTAGTAATTGTTCATTTCTTTTATTTTTTACAATACTCCAAATTGTCATGAAAGTGAATCGAAGAATAGAACATAGTTTTAACAGATCACTTAACAATTTAGCCTTAGTAAATAACAAATACATATATCAAAAAAATAAAAGTTGAAAATGTAAGAAAAAAATAATTAATAATTAAAATAGTCAATTAATATAAATTCTTTATCAACAAGATTTTAAAGTAATTTATTATATAATCATTGAAGAAAAATAGACATCAAGAACAATTGATAATATTATTTTTAAAAGAAGTGTAACTTTAAAAAAAAATTTTAGTTTATTTAAATAAACTTTCTATTTGTTTTTTAACGTTTTTTTATTGTATTATCTTACTCTCATATTTATATTATATCAGATTACTTATGTGCATGCAGTGGCATAAATTTATAAATAGTATCATAAGATAATGCTTAAAAATCTGTATCACAATACCTGGGAAAAAGAGGAATAATTGTCCAATAACCAATATGGGTCTTTTCATCAGGAAGCACTTCAACGATCACTTTACTGTTGTGTGATACCTAAAGATAGTTCATTTTTAATGTCAAAATTAGAACAATAAAACTCTATTTAACAAAACATAATACAATATTATACCATCTTGTAAATTCTTCATCATATTTTATCATATCACTAATTAAACTACTATCTAAAATCTAGAGTTATTAGAAGAGGCGATAAAATAATATTTAAATTTTTAGAAAATTAAAATTTCCTTTATTTAGATGCTAAGTTACTTTTGACACTTCAATAAGGAATATGTATTTCATCTACCTGTAATGATTCAGCCTGATGTAAAATACTTTCTTTGAGGTATTCAGCATTTGTTTCATGGTAGCTATTTTCTTGGCTTAAAATAACAATAACTACGTGAGTTGAATCTGAAACAAAAAGGAATATTTATTTATTTTTTTGTTTATTACCATACAAAAAATGATCTTTATAAAAATGAATTAGCATTTGTTCGATGTAATGTCAAGTACATATCGCTGCTTTGCTTCAATAGATTTTTGGGATCCAAGAAAAAAAAGAAAGAAAAATAGCGAACTTATTTGATATATCATTTCTTCCTGGAAATATCCTATAATTAGGAAAATAACGTTGTTGAGTTGACATCTCCAAGGATCACAAGATCATAACCATACCTTTGAAGGGATAAGATGGATATATGTTGATTCTTCGATATTCGTCATATACTTATATCTAAAAATGATGGGTGAAATGATTTAAAAAAGAACCTTTTTTAGATTCTAGTATTCTTATTATAATTTATAGTTTGCCAATTTAGTTATCTCCAAATGTTTGTAGAAAATAAATGAAAAAAGGCCACTATCGTAGAAGAGATGGTTAATATTTTGGCTGGAAATCCCAGAAGGCTGATGCTCTCTTAGCAAACCTCTTCATCACCTCTTATATTTTGTATTTACTGTGTATGCCCGATCTATGGAATAATAAATTAAAAATTATAAAATTTTGATTTGGTGCATAAAAATAGATATTTCCCAATTTTTAGTCTAAATTATTTTAATAAAATTGATTATTTTGGTTTTAATAGCATAGAATTGAATGTTTGTTGTAAATTTCTGAAATTATATATATGCAAGTATGTATACTAGTGTTTTATTTATTTTTTCCTAATTAAGTTTCCTTTGATTCGAACAAGGCTATGTAATGTTTATACGTATTAATATTATAAATTAATAATATTATGGCTTTATAAAAACAATAAAGTTGATTTTTTTCAGGATTTGGGGGTTTAAACATAATTTTACACATTTTGATTTTTATACACGATTTTACGTATTCTGGATTTTTTACTGCACTTTCTTTGATTTTTGACTGCACGAATATCCGGTATCCAGTTATACATTAACGACATAAAGTGGTCAAACAATAAAGGAAAGTAAGAGGAGGAAACAAGTTGACTGACGAAGTATTATGAGTATTAGCCTAACGAAGATTAGCGGATGGACAGTCCCGTTGGGAATCCACAGTCCTTTCAAATGAAAACAGATCATCCCACTAATATTTAGAGCTTCGCCTCTTTTCATTTTAAACCGTTCGAGTGGCGTTACTTCCAAAACTTCTTCGAGAAAATGGATCAGCCAGTTCAAAACTTATAGGTTTATTACATTTATAAAATAATTAAATTAATAGATTATTATTTCACAGACAATTGTAGTAGTTTCGAGGTATACCTCAGAATTAAGTTGAACCACCAATGCCTAGCGCAAATAAATCGTCTTTCCATTCGATCTGAAGTAGGGGCAACCGTTCATTTCCATGTATATTGCCTTTAACTCAAATTTTTATAAACAAAAAGTATTTATATATTTTAGTTTTACTCTTTTAGATTCCTCAAGGTAATTATATGTATGCTAATTTTCACTGCACTATTTTAAGTTTGAGTGTTTTTAACAAATTTGATGTAATTTATGGTAAATGTATTATAATGTATAAAAAAAAAATGGTTACAGAGGAGGTGACCTTTGGGGAATACCAATTTGAGAAGACTAATGTTTTCTTATATCTTGGCTCATTGGTAACTCAAGAAAACGAACCTGAACAAGAGATTCGGCGTAGGATCATAGCAGCAAATCGGTGCAAGGCAGTTCCGGAGTGGAGCTCTTTCCTGAAAATCAAAGCTTTGTCTTTATAAGGCGATAGTGCGCCCAATCTTGCTGTGTGGTTGTGAGACTTGGACTACCTCCCGGCCTTGTGAACAGGAACTCCTAGTCTTTGAAAGGAGAATCCTCAGACGTTTATATGGTGGTGTTCTCATCGGAGGAGAGTGGAAAAGGAAGAAAAACCAGAAGCTGTACACTATGTTTAAGGAGGAGCCCGAAATAGTTAAAGTGATAAAAATTGCAAGACTGAGATGGGCAGGACACGTCGTTAGGATGGGCAGGGAGGATCCACCAAGACAATTACTGATGGAGCTACTCCATGGCTCCAGGAGAACAGGAAGACCAAAGCTGGGATGGGCTGATGGTGTGCTGCTGCTGATGCAACAAATATGCTGGGGCTTCGGAATTAGATGGCGGAACCTGCTGGAGGAGGCCAGGATTCGACACTGGATTGTAGAGTCACACTAGTAGTAGTAGTAAATGTATTATAATAATTTTAAATATATGAAGGAGACGGTCAGGAGTTCCCTCAAAAAATAGTTAAAAACTAAGAAGATTTAGAAAAAATATTTAAGATTTACATTAATAGTATTATCCTAGATTAGATTAGATTTTTATTCAGGCCGATCAACATCTAGGTTATTACACCCTTTTTACTTTATTTATCTTCTTGTCTTTGACATTTGATGGTTGAATGTAGACTATTTCCTTTTTACACTGGTCGGTATTGGTGGATTATATTTTAGTATAAAGTTGAATTTCTTTCAGAAATTTTATTATTTTGTCTATGGATTCTGCTGAGTCTTTAAGGGCCAATTCTCTTGTACGAGGAATTTTATTATTTTCGAAGGCTTGACGAAATGATGAGCATTCTTCAATTATATGCTTTATCGATAATGGGGACTGACAGGTTTGGCAAATAGGTTGGTCCTCTTTTATGATTAAATGGAGGTGTGTTAATTTGGAATATCCTATTCTAACTCTTGCAACAACCACTTCTTCTCTTCTATTTCCCCTTATGGAACTTGTTCACTTTTGTGTGTTTTTTTAAACATTTCTTAGTTTATTGGTGAGTGGTACGTCAGCCCACATTGAATCCAAACTTTTTCGGATTCTGTTCCTTAAAAATGCCTTTATGTCTTTCGGCTCGTAAATTTGGAGTGGTGGGACGTTCATTGTAGCAGCTTCTTTAGCGGCTTTATCCGCTGCCTCATTTCCAGCTATTCCTGAGTGCCCTGGAGTCCAGAGAAAGGAGACACTATTTTTAAGATGTTTTAGCATGTCTTTATAGTTGTGAATTTTGTCTATCGTAGGTCCGCTTTGACTGAAGTTTGATAGACTCTGGAGTGTACAATCTTTTATTGTATTGACATCTACAATTGAATCTGTACAAATAAGTATGTTTGAGTATTCACCTTCTATGGATAAATGAAGTGCTGTTCAAATCGCCTGAAGTTCAGCTATAAATATTGTTGAGTATGTGGGTAATTTATTATTAGTATTATCCTAACTACATTCTCTATGGTATGTATTATTAGTTACGTATTATATCATTTAATTTATATTTAGTCTTTCCTAAATTAGATAATTCTTATAGTTATTATTATTATATTTTTATAGCTCTTTCTTGTATAATGTTCACGCATATGAAATAAAACTGTTAACGGTCACCTCCTGTGCACTCTGTATACTTCCGATTTTCTGTCAAAGTTTCGGAAGTTCTCAAATGGAACAGGTGGGTGGTCCTGATTTGTTCTTTACTCATTTATTATTATTAATATTAATTTTATTTTTATTTATTCTTTCTGAACCTTTATTTAATCTCAACTTACTTCTTTATTTTCGTTAGATTTTGTTTTCCCACGTCTCCTTTTCTATTTTTATTTGTTATTATGTCTCCTGTTCATTTTTAACCTAATAGTTCGCATAATTTTTTACATTCTTTTCGTTGTCTATTTTATATTAATACTATTTCATTTCTTCTTTTCTTTTACTTGTATATAATTTTCTTTTCTCTTATCTTTACCTAATTTTAACTCTACCTTAATTTAATTTTTTTCATCTTATTATCTTTTACTATGTTAAAATATTTTTAGTTGTATTTTGTATCTTTTTAGCCCTCATGAAGCTCGGTAAATAAATAGTTGTTAACTATTTTTTTGTTTTTTCTTTTGACGACACCCCTGACGATCTTATTGAAATAACACTGTCTAAGTAATAGGGTCTAAATAGTATACTCTTTCATATTTAAAAAAATACGGCCAACCATTAATAAATATTATATAGTAATTTTAACACGTTTTTCAATCATTAGGAATTAAAAATCATTTCTGCGACGGCCAGCTTATATTTTACACTTTTGAATTATTTATTTTTACTAGAAACGCAAATGTTTGATGTTCCATTGTTAAAAAATACTAAGAATTTATAATAGTGATACAATATTTATGCTAACTATTTTATTAGAAATAGCACATATTTTTCCGTTCACTTGTTATATAGTATCATGAATTTATAAGTTGTATTGACAAGGAGAGATTGGAGTATCGACACGATCCGTAATGGGAGAGGAGCGGCAACGTTAGGGGAATACAGAGCAGGCACTCTCTTTTCTCCCAGTTATTAATTTATACATCTTCCTAGGGACTCCCTGCTTCGGATTTACATAGCAAATAGAACCAAAGTTATATCCCCAACTTCTCACCCTACAAATATCGAAAGCTTCCTTCTGTTCTAGGGTGTTTCAACCTGTTAGCAAAATTCCCATTCATTGTATCTAAACTGAAAATATGGATATTTTCGTATTGCAAATATTTTAGCATGTAACTTTTTCCACTTTCTGAAATATCAGATACGTAGTAATTATAAGGATTTTTTTTTTACCTCACTTCTTTACTCAGACCTATCCACAGTTAAAGAAAAAGTCATGAGAAGTTTTGATACCATCATTTTACCATACAATTTCACTAGATCAAGACTTAGATCTGGCTCACAATTAGCTATTGTTATCATTATAGAGATAAGATGAATTAGAGTGCGATAAGGAAGGAATCACACAGATAGTTAAATTATAGTGCTTTAACGTGATCTGATATTTGGGCCAAAATTATACCTAAGGACTAATAATGTAAAAAAAAAAATTGAAACATAGAATGGAAATTGCAAATAATAATAATAATAATAATAAATAAACAAATTTGTGAAATCATCAATAACTACAATAATTATTAGTAATCTCGTAAGATCAAAATATGTTTATAGTCAGGTAGTAGCAAGTAAACCCATCTTTGTAAAAATGTCACCTGATTTACCTCTTCAAAAAATACGAATAAATGTTGGTTTTCTGGTCCAAAATTTTTTTTTTCATTATAATTTTCACAGCATAATAAGGTGCCTAATATATTATTAAACAGGAAACACAAGACCCCAATCGATTTTGACACCATATCCTACGAGCTTTTGGATCCTCCAGATGACTGAAAAAGTTCTGATTTAGATGAAATTTTGGGTCTGAACAGCAAGTTTTTCTTTATATATTATAT
>NW_027112673.1:357336-358427 GCF_000696795.3 Halyomorpha halys | reverse complement strand
CAGCTGACAGGTCCATATCAGCTGATCGAGAACAGCTGACCGATTGTATATATATAGACGGACAGGCTCCGCAAATAGATCAGTATTTTACAACAGTTCAAGCGAGTTGTATCTTTTTCCTTCTTCTCTTTTTTGACATTGTGCTTTCGCCAATACTTAACTTATATATATATATATATATAAATAGATCCAGTGTATACAGAAAAACGTTATATATCCAGTATATATATACAGATCCTGGATTTATCTACTGACCCTCAAGATCCAAAAAATACTTTCTTTTTTTTTAATTTTCAGAGCCACTTTTATTTAATTTAAAATTTTATTACCTTCCATCAAATGTAACCCATCTGACATCTAGTTATTTAGCTTCTTTTACAATATTTTGATATATAATAGATATCCAGGTCAATGGGATATTTTTCTTTATCATTTTTTCCTCTTTAGATGGAATAAAAATTATTTTAATTTATGAATTTGTAAAACAAGGACTATTGCTTTAAACCTCAGCCATTTCGAGCTCCTTTTCCATACATTAGTCAGAAACATGGAAAAGAAGAGCCTGAGGAGAGAAGGAGCTAAGAGATATAGAATTTATAGGTCCGATGACGAAGGGCTCCCCGGGACCGCCCCCGTGATATATCAGCCCCCTAAATCACAGCCTGTCTGTAAGAGCCTGATGCAGTTTTAAGCAGCATTTCCTTCCGGATCTCCTTCCTATCGTTCAACATTCAAGGCAGCTTAGCAAGCTAACCACCTCACATGTCCTTTTCCGCTGTAGCCATTCTCCCTCGTTAGTGGATAAATGCAATAAAAATTACTCTTAAAATTCATTATAAAAAAAATCTGAAATATAGCCATTGAAGTTAATATTGAAAATTAAAAAAAAATTTGAGACGTAACAGTTTTCAATTTATTGTCCAAGATTAAGTTTATTTGACTCGGTGCGCGCATCATACAAATTCCACCTAACATTCCTCTTAGAGTTGAAATCAATCCTTTCGTATATAGATAAGTGAAAATAAAAAAACTGACAATTGTCATAAATACCATAAAAACACGAAAATATTTACTAATCAATTCAGTTTATA
>NW_027112673.1:352557-356171 GCF_000696795.3 Halyomorpha halys | reverse complement strand
CATATATATACGTTTTTCGTCATTGTCCATTACCTTCTGTAATATTTATTAAAGATATAAATTTTCCTAATTCTAATGACATATGAAGGTGTCCTTTATAACATTTTTCGAATTTCTTACATGAATGTTAAAACTGATGCGAGATGTTTATAAAACGCATTTTTAAAAATTAACGAGTTTTTTAAGCCTTTCAACCAGTGAAAGAAACTCCGGTACTGATTGTACATCTCCTCAAAATGATATTAAATAAATAAATATTTTATTCATTCAGAATTTAAACAGCAGCTTTTGTAATGCATATAATATTAAACTTGGATAATATAGGTTATAGAAATCAAAATTTACATCTTCTTGCGGTAATTGAAAACAAAGACAAAAGTTAAAAAAAAAAAGAAGAAGTTGGAAGCATTTTTGTTAAGTATTTTAAGTATCTTTTGCACGACACAAAAGTGTCAATATTCTTTTTCCAACTTGAACATAACTAAAAATTAATTGATGAACAAAGTAATCTATGAGAACAATTATATAAATTATCATGACTGCCATGAAAACACTAAAACATTTATTTATCAATCCAGTTTATTATTTCGTCGTTATCGTTAATCTTCTGCAATATTTTATTAAAGGTATAAATTTTTCTCAAATTTTGAGCTTTCTAAAGATGTAAATATCAATATTCTGCTTGAATAGGGACATAGTCTTACAAACAAAAAAAAAAATCTTTTATATTTGATGTATTTTTTAGATTGTACCGTAGACTGTGGTTACGTTTTGTGAACTCAACTAACTTAGGGACAATCTGTAGGGGAACAACAGTAGGGAAACAAACCCCAGTTTGCTATAATATCTTTAGAACACGTCCATTTCAAAATAAAACCAAACCTTTGCTTGGTTTTATTTTTGGCGTAAAGCAAAGATATTTTTATTAGAATATTTTTATTCTAATTTTCTGTTTTCGAAAATTCGTACCTAACGGGGAAAATATTTCCCATTTTTTCACCTTCAATTAAACGCCTTCTTTCATACTTTAAATTAAATTTTTTTAATAAATAACAATGAGATATTTTTAGATACTTAAAATAAATAAAATAACTTAAACTTATTTTAGAGAAAGCTAATTTGAAAATACGGCATTCGATCCCTGTGAGACTATAACACTGGTGATAAGACATAGCTGATATTAAATCCCATTTATTGGTATATTGATATTTCGAGTTTAATCAAAACTTCTATATCTTGACATCATACCCGAGAAGTAAACTTTTTTTTTCTCACTTTTTTTATAAGAATTAAAATATTTAAATTTGTACTTGTATTCAATAATAAATGTTTGAATGTGGAAAAAGTAATATTTAAAAAAATAAAATCGAAGGATAAGATGAAAAAACAAATGTGAAAATTTATTAAACTTTATTGCGGTTCAGAATTCTTTATTATTTTGACAACGTTCCTCGAAATTTCTGCAAGAAATGAGACTAAAAAAAGTGATTTTTTTTATTTTATAAAATTTGTAGATTAGATGGTTGATAACCTATTAAACCTCCAGACATACGAGTTTTATTATAGAATTTAATTGTGTGTTTTAAAACGTATATTTTAGTCCGTTTCCCACATTTTATACTAAAATG
This sequence comes from Halyomorpha halys, assembly GCF_000696795.3. Lineage (NCBI taxonomy): Eukaryota > Metazoa > Arthropoda > Insecta > Hemiptera > Pentatomidae > Halyomorpha > Halyomorpha halys. The sequence continues at coordinate 354,543 of NW_027112673.1, read as the reverse complement.
AAGTGGAATAAATTAATAAAAATTAAGTTTAGTTATTTTCCTAGTGTTAAAACCGTCCGTATGTGATCCCAGCCCTATTATTATTTTTTTTCTGAGGTTACATAAATGTATAACAAGATAAATTCTTCTTTTACGGGACTTCTACACAAAAAAACAAATATTTACAAAGATTTTTTTTTACCCAGTTTTCCACATATTTATTTATTGATAGATATTACAATCTGCCTCACCGTTGTGGACAATAGGTAATAAAGATGAATGCTCACATTCTTACTAAAATAAAATAAAAATATGAATGAAAACTAAATAAATAAATGAAAAAGTACATAAAAATAAATTAATCTCTCTTAAAATATATACAAACAGAGAGATAACGAAAATTAACAAAACCAAACCATGTGCATGAAAAACTAAATAAATAAAATATTGATACAAATAATTATAAGGGAACACAATATTGTTACAATAGAAAGTATCAGAGAACCCAAAAAGAGGAGGACTGTCCATGTTAAAGAATTAAAACCTCCGGCAAAAATAATATAAAACTGAAGTGTTCTCTTACTAGATTAGATTGCAGAAAATCTATTATTTATTCTATTTGTTTTAAGATTGTTATTGATTTTTGTAAATATTGTATTTTTCATTCGATATTTTTGATTATTGTAAATATTTTCTTTTCATTCTAGCTTGTTTATTTACTCTATGAAATGTTTTTTAAAATTTTATTCTTAGATTTAAATTATGTATTTAGTATTTATTTAAGGGAGCTTGTGAGTTTTTACTATGATATGAATATAGGAAATTTTTTTATTGTAAATAGTTTTTCATTATTGTTTTTGTTTTCAATGAAAGAATCTCTAGTCATAAGAATGAAAAAAAAGTACATAAAAATAAATAAAATCTCTCTTAAAATACAAACTATGTATACAAACAGAAGAATAAAGAAAATTAACATTATCAAACTATGTGCATGAAAAAATAAATAAATAAAATAAAAGAATCTCTAGTCTATTTACAAAGATTAGTCTGCTATTTTTTTAATATATATTTTCCCTTTTATAACAATATTTAAACTTAATATCCTGAAATTTTAATAATAAAATTAATTAATTTTATTAGTATTATTTAAAAGAAAACTAATTAAGCACAGTTACAGATACAAAGTGGAATTACAAGATGCGATTTTAAGAAAGAAATGGAGGAATATACACATGACCATTAGAAAAAGATGCAATTAAAAAACGTTCATACCGAACTGAAAGCTTAAAATTGGGAAGACTACACATATCAAATATGGATCAACTATTGGTAGATGTGTGACCCTAATTTGAATGTCATTAACACATAAAAAAAATTTAGATTGTTTGTTTAAATTATTTTTTGGTATTTTTCTTTTATTCCTTAGACTTCTTCCAGCATGAAAAGATCATTAATTAATGTTAAAAACAGCTAAAAAAAAAAAAAAAGGTAAAATCATTAGTATTAGAATTGGACCAGTAGTTTTAGAAATGATACATTTTAGCGGAGTTAGTGCGCAGGAGAAGGTTAGAAAATTAACAAGAATCAGAAAAGATAGACTACATGCCACGGTTAAGAGATATATACATATACATTACAGTTTTAAATTATATTTTTATTGTTCTAGACTGCAAAACCGTTATCGATGGAACTTAAACTCATTCAGGGTTGTGAAGAAATTGAAGTAAGGGTAATCCGTTATTTCACGAAAATTTGATTGAATCAATAGCGAATGTAAGTGATGCAATAAGGAAAACCAAAAAATGTTTTCTTAGTTTGAAGCTCAGCTACAATATACTTCTTTGTATACTGAGGAGAATTCTGGCCATGATATTTCCAAAAATAGCTTGGATATCCTAACTTATAACAGGATCAGTTTCGTAGAAAAAAAAAACTTTAATCAATAACGAGTATTGGAATTGTATAACGCTTAATCTGGTAAGAAATAAATATTTCGTAATCAAAGAA
>NW_027112673.1:346867-352487 GCF_000696795.3 Halyomorpha halys | reverse complement strand
ATATATAATAAACCTATAAGAACGATAGGCAACTACGCGCAGTTAACGAAATGCAGACGAACGTTTTCTTTTTCTATATCACTAAATTTCGTTAATATGGATTAATGGAAATCAAATGAACTATTAATTTGTAAGCTATATCTCTACTTATAATCTAAACAAAATAATTAAAAAATAGTTACAAACTCAGAGTTTGTTCCTCAGAATGAAATGCAAGTGTAAGATAAAATTCAGAATGTTAAAACATTCTAAGGTAACATCTGGAATACGGGCTGTGATACAGCAGGTGGAATTGTTAAAGTTACAACAGGGAAAAAGTTCATATTGGAAAAGTTTTCATTAAGAAGACAGACAATTAGATACGGTTGTGAAAGAACCAAAGCACAAGACTAACAAAGTACACTAGCAATGAGGCCAAGTTGGGTTGGAACTGACTTAACACTTTGACTATAGACCCTGTTCCGAGATGAAATAGTGATAATTCTATCGTGTAAACTATAGCATTTGTCGTCTTGACAGTATTATCAGGGTTTCCTTGATAGCAGATAGTTGATTACAATCACTTTCAGGTATGGACGACTTTACTGTGAAGTGTCGTACTTTATAACCACATAACACTAACCATATATATAACCATATATGTAACTTATTAACTTAAATTTATTGTTTTTTGTTATTATACAGTGATATGATAATTTTTGTAATTAATTGTCAATTTTTATCATTCATTTCGCAAGTTAAGCTGTAAGGTTCACGATTAGCGAATGGATGAGAAAGATGCGGTTATCTACTGTGGTACTACACTATTTTAACATCTGGTGGGTTATCAAGTTTTCATTTGCTGGACCGCCACGGAATTTTTTTTTTAATATCTTTATTGAAATTTACAACTGTATATTACATAATATATTTAGTAAATATGATCTTAGTTAAAATGGAGTGTTACAAGCGTGTAGAGCAACTGTCCATTGGTAGCACTCTAATGACATTTTACATTAGCTGGTCTCGTGGCCATCTTATTTTCAGGCGCCTCGGAGGATTGTCAGAAATGGAAGAGGATGCAAGGATAGAAACTAGGGGGTTTGAGTTGAGTTGAGAAATTAGGGAGTTTATAACAGAAGGTTCGGGTGATATCTGTAATATAGGGCGCCACGGAAATAAATGTCGATTTGGCCATTTACGTTTTTAGGATGAGTTAGATCTAAACAGAACCCAATATAAAATCTAATTTACAACCACAATCCGCAAAAAAAACAATACCTTATATCATAAAAAAATCCAGTGTTTTGTATGCTGGAGAACTGGAGGATACATGTAGACTGGAACACCCGGTATATATTTTTTATTTAATTCCTATATCGTAATTATAATCGATCGAACAATCTATAAATATTCGATTTAAAAAAATAAAAATACAATGAATTATAAGCGAACGATGCACAATTAATTAATTGTACAAGTATATCAGAAATATGTTCAATAAAGAGAGGAAAAAAGCAACATAATACAGGTTTATGAGTGAAAATAATAAATTACAGCTCCGTAAGAAATTTGATACACATCATATAACATATCAGTTCACTCTTATAAATATACAATGTTATATAACAATTTAGCAGTATAAATATTTGTTTTTATGTTACTTTATTTTTGTCTCTTTCTCCTACAGGACCACAAATATTAACTATATAACAAAAGTCTTTATTAAATTTTAAACAAATTTAAATCGAAATTAAATAGATCTGATACTTTCAAAATTTTAGACAATAAAAGTTCCTAACGGTAAATTTTTAAAATTTGATAAGAGGTGGTCAAAAAGAAATAAAGTGAACTAAAATGTGATGAGAAAAAAAAAGTAAAAGATGGTTAATTAAAATTTAATTATTATATAAAAAGTTAAATTATCTGTTCAGAAGCAGAGGAAGGCTCAAAGAGAATTATTTTCTCAGCCTTGGAGAATTATGGATTGTCTCCCTAACATAAACACTCAAAATCTCTCGAAACTTATTCTGTTCGGTATAGATAGTTCCACCAACTCCGAACCAAATTCTCCCACCAAATGCTAGGGGGAACGTTCCAGAAAATTAAAACATTTTTATACATGTCTTTCTTTTGCCATTCTACTTTCTTCGCTGAGTAGTATCATTCTCTTGGTATCATTCATAGCTGAATTTCCTATCTTTAGGAATATGACGTCAGTACCTCAAAGTCTCTAAGAACTTCATCTTATGCCTGGTCCAATGGCGATGGTGTGTTACAAGGAAGGCGTTTGAAACACTGTTGTTATGACTAGTGGTAGTTTTGAGATAGATAAGAAAATAATTAATTGAAATAATTCCAAGATTAGGAATAATATATTCCTTAAAATGAAGGAAAGTACATTTATTAATAAATATTATTCGAAACCCAAGTAAACTAAACAAAACACTTAAATAGTAAAAATAAATAAATATAGAGATGATTTTTCTGTGTATTTAGAATTTGGGATAAAAAAAAATTAAATATTATCTAATACAGGAAAAAATCAGAGAAATTCTATTGTATAATTCTCTCTTACCTTTTTATTTTATAAAAAAGTAAAAAAATATGAGTAAGAATTTTAAAGAATATTTAAAAAATTATATTTATAAATTATTCATATAACGTATAATAATGTTTTCATATTAAGAAAACATTACCCTCGTATTATCAGCTATATTAACCAATGAAAATTTTTATTTTCTTAGTTCTTCATCAAACTCTTAGGCTTTCATAAAACCCTGACACCCGAGTAATAATCAAAGAGAATATTTTAAACCGAATGAGTCACTTAATGAGTGCAGGTCATTCTGGACCGATGTATGAGTACTTAATGAACTTGGGTATTCATTCTCACTAGGGAGTGGGAAAAGTTCCCGGGTAACCACGGACGAGAAAATTAAATATGAATACATATTCAACTATATTAATCAATAATAAACACGAGTTTCTAGTTTTTAGCCCAAAATTAATAAAACCTAAAAACAAATTTATTAACAACTGTTTTTTTGTATGAATTAATTTTTATTTCCACGTGCTTCGTTTCACTTTCGAATAAAAGATAAGAGAGTACTGAGTATTTCTTTTCAGGTTATGAAGAACTGATATGAAGGCAGTATGTTTCTTCAGACTCACTTAGAGGCAAATAAAGCTTCAATGTGTTTTAATATGCAGATATTTAAATAGGTTTCAAACTTACGTTCGGAATAAATGAACTAACAAAATATTTTTTTACTGGCGGGCATATGCGCAGTGCGTTTTTCCCATTTCGCCAGTTTGATAAAAATTTTTATGTATATTATACATATAATGTGTAAATGTTCTTATAATATAAATGCATTTAATGTATATTTTAAGTATAGTTATTAAATAGTAAATTTTTAATTTTACTTGACCTATATAAAGGATGACTTTTCTAGGGTTTTTTTTTTTTCAAATATTCCCTTCCCAAGAAAAAAAAAATGTGTATACACAAAGCATTTAGCAAAATTTAAGGAAGGTATTTTTTTTATTATAGTTTACTCCCAAAGCTCATATAGAATGATCAATTTCTTTACTAGAAGAGAGAAAATTGATACTATGATTTATTATGATAAATTATGATTTATGTTTAATAGAAATATCTAAAAGATTGGGGAGCTAGGAATACTGCAGATTGGTGACGATGATGGAGTTACGTGGACTACTACAAGCTTTCATCCTTCCTCTTTCTTGTTCTCCATGTCCCTCCATCTGCTCTCTCCTCGGCTGCCGGAGGGCTCTTGTTTTTTTTTCCGAAATAAGGGACCTCAAAACTTACAATACTACATGAAAACGTATAATAAAATATAATGTAAACTGTTAAATTTTTGCAATAATTTTGCAAAAAAAAATTTGAGAATTGGAGATAATCAATTTGTCAACGGAAAATTAGTGAAGAAATTTTTAGTCATAGTTAATAATATAGAAATATTTTCTATAAAACGCGTAAGTATTAATATCAACTTCCGCTACCTTGGACTACATCTGGACAAACGATTAACCTGAAATCCTCACACAAGACTGATAAGACAGGAACTTGCACGTCGATTTCGATAATTATAGCACTTACTAGACAAACGGTCTAAAATTCCAACTCATTACAAAAGACTGAACTACATGACTGTAACAAGGCCAATCTGGAAATATGGAGTTGAGCTTTGGGGCTCCATTAAACCTTGGAATTACTCTCGTATTCAATCCTTACAATCCAAAATCCTTCGTAATATCCTCAATGCTCCTTACTTTTTCACAAATAAAATCATATATAAAGACCTTAATGTTCCCTATGTAACCGATCTAGCCCGAACCAGATATCACTCCTTCCATTATAAATTCCCTAACCACTCAAACCCCCTAGTTTCTAACTTTGCATCTTCTTCCATTCCTGACAATCCTCCGAGGCGCCAGAAAAGAAGATGGCCACGAGACCTGCTGATATAAAATGTCATTAGAGTGCTACTAATGGGTAGTTTGTCTACACGCCAGTAATACTCCAATTTAACTAAGATAAAATTTACTGAATGTATTATATAATATGCAGTAGTAAATTTCAAAAAAGATATTTTTAAAAAAATGGTAATATATTTCATGAAACTATGAGAATACCTTGAACAAATATTTTTATCTTCCAGCCATTGTGCGGCGCCTTCTATGCAAATGGTCAATTTCTGCTAACGCCTCAGGCAATAGTGCTATCAGTCTACTGGTATTAACAGACGGTAGAGAGCTAAGAGACGGATTCTTCTGAAATCATTTTTGAACCTTAATTTGTCAGGAGACAAGGATAGTTCTGAAATACCGCTGAGGACTAAGATTTTTCATGGTATATGAAGTTTTAGTTAGAGAAAATTTAACACTATACACATTCTTTGAGGCAGATTGTGTTAATAACCAATATAAATATTAAAAATTAAAAAAAAATTCTTCAATAAGGTTTCTGATTTAACGTGCTTATGAACACCTCATAGTTCAGTTACAAGTTAAGGACTTCTCTTATATGCATTCTAAAAGGTAACATAAAATAACTTTTTCACATAGTTAATATTCCCACGGATATGCAACGTCGTAAAGAGGGAAAAGCTTGGATAATAATGTGAAGAATGGGAGACATTTCCAGGACGCACTAATTGTGTTAAAAAAAGTTTTCTCTAATTGCAGGGTAAGTAAGTAAGGTATAAGTAAGTAAATTGAGTTTATGCGGCATGTAGGGGCCCCCCAGGGGATTCCAGGTTTCTTACTGCAATGAAACCCCCGGTGATTACTTGGACTTCTAGTCTCTGAGCTAATATATTGTTCTCTAATTGATGGTAATCTGCCAGGGGTAGTTTCAATATCCACGGGTCAACATGTACTAATACACTGTATTAATTAAACCATACTGATTAATTACTAATCAAATGAAATTTATAGACGGCAATTAATTCTATAAATAATTATTGATTGTATAATTAAATAACATATTTTAATCCTAATAACATAATAAATAAATAACATAATAAATTACAAGATGACATACAACACATAAATAAAATAACAATAAATATATTTAACATTTGTTAAAATTGAACCCACTGGTGAAATT
>NW_027112673.1:303787-346773 GCF_000696795.3 Halyomorpha halys | reverse complement strand
TGGTTGTTATCTTGTTCTGTTTTTAGCCCTGAAGAAGGCTAGAAACTCTAGCCGAAACGTTGGCACATTAAAAATAGGTTAATCGAACTTATTTGTGTTTTTCATTGACCGCATCCCCAACCATCTTCTCCTCGTTCATCATCCACGGTCAACTATCTCTCATAATTATAACATATTTTATTTTTTATTTGGACGTTTTAACCATCCCATTTGAGCGAGCATTATATTATACAATATAATACATTATCATTTCTTATATAATATCTTAAAAAACTGGGAATCACAATTATAAATCCTAGGTTAAATGGAATAGTGGTTGAGGCGCAATAAACAGACAAGAAAAACAAAGATACCATACAGACAAAACAAGTCATAAATGAGGACTCAATAAGCAGACTACAGCGAACATAGTGGCTTAAGTCCGAATTCCATCATAGGTTTCGAACTTATTAGAAAGCTATTAAGTAAATCAAATAACATCTTCCCTTGTAATTTTCTGGTTTCCTTTTATTTTCAGCATCTTAACTAGATATTACTAGTTGTTCGACCAAACTGACAGGCGCCGCGCAATGAACGCATGTGAAACTAGAAACTATATATTTTTTCCAACTACTTTTAAGGTTTTAAAATGAAAATCTGTACCAATACAACCCATTAAGGGTCTGAGGTTCAGTACTTTGTAGGGAAATAATGTTTCTTGAGAAACGGTTGTGCAAGGAGGTGTTTGTCCATGATCACGCACAACTGACAGATTTTTCTTCTATTAACCCTCAACGTTATGAGGCTGGTAGACTCGGGAGAGTTCCCCGGGTTAACTCACCGTCAGAATAAATAATTATCTGCTACAGCTGGAATCTAACCCTTAAAGTCAAGGCACAAAAATCGATTTGTTAATAATAACAAACATAAAACAGAATATTACCACTATCTAGTTGTTCTCTATTCAAAATAATAATGCTAAGACAATTAATTGCGTAACCTTTTTCAATGATCGAGCGCTCCTGGCGGCATGTTTGAGAACAACCAAATTGTAAATAGTTTATACTTGGTTATATCATTCTTAAGCAAATGTAATTCACTCATAGACAATTGGTTTCATGAAATTATGATGGTTTCCGTAGTCTTAGTTTAAAAAGTTTAAAAAAAAAAATTAACAAATTTCATTGGTTTTTTCGAGGGTTTACATAAAAATTATATCTGTACTTAGCGGCAAGAAGTTGATAAGTCAAGTTATCATGAAATTCGGGTTTTTAGACTATAGGGTACTTCGTTTACAAGAAAAAAGAGGCAACTCGAATCAACTAGCAAGTCCATGTGCATTTGTTGAAGCTGATAATTACGATAATAGAATTTAGAAAGTAATCGCAAATTTTTAAAGTCGGTGCCTTGAAAAACGGAATGAGTTACCAACTTCTTCACTATAGATTGAGAAATATTTTTAAAAAAGTATATATTATGACAATACGTTGCGTTTTTCTAATATCCCATCGCAAACGCCATTATGGTCAGAGATTTCTCGATATGAAGGGGTGGATACATTTACAATATGAAAAAAATGTTTAATATTTTTCACATACAAAAGTAGGGAAATACTTTATATATAATCTTTGAACTTTCTTGAGACTGCTTATTATTGTTCAAATTAAATAAATTTTAACCAATTTTAGTTTCAAAACAATTTATATTTCTAATTAGTCCGACGTTTATGCCCATTAGGCCATCTTCAAGGACAATCTATCACAAACAGCTTTTATTATAAATATGATTTTTAACAATTTTAAACAAAAAATTTTATTAATAAATTATCGTACCTTAAATAAAATTTTAGAACAATATCAATTATAAAAAAACTTTATGTAAGCTATTCTGCTTAAGTCATTAATTTCAGTCCACAAATATTCATTAAAGACATTAAACATTGGGGAATCATAAAAATAAGCAAATCAATATTGCTATTGTACGTATTGATTTGCTTATTTTTACGACGTTCTTTTAATAGATCATAGTAAAAATAAGCAAATCAATAAATATTAATAAGCAAACCTTAGCTTACGTCTAATTACGTACTTAGTCAATCCTTCATATTAAATTAAAAATCTTAATAACGGTTAATTTTCATGTATAGAAAGCTATTTTTAACAGACTTCATCGCCATTTTCGAGAAGTCAGATAGAAATCACATATTTCATAAATCGATATAAAATTCAGCATCTTTGAATTCAAGGAGTAATGAAGGGACAACGTTTATCGTAATGTCGACGATGAAACAAAGTATATTGGATTATTTCTGTAATTTTGAAGAGCGAAAGCGGATGAAGGTAAACAGAGTGAGAGATGGGACCGAGATTGTACAAACGGCGGCTGAGAGGCGAGAGGTAATATTTAATTAGCGGCGGCTATAACTGACATGGGCACAGGGGAACAGCATTAGCCCGCTCCGATATATCCCCCCCCCCTCTGTCCATTAGTCCACGTCGTCTCTGTCATCGCTTCATTTACTATGCAAACCTATTTATCATATATTCCCCCTTCCGTCTAAAAACAGCGAAAAATTCAACTTGAACACGATAATGTTTAAATAAATTGAAAATTATTTCTACAGATTTATGATGATAGTATAAATTGAACTTCCTCCCAGTCTAACAGGGAAAACACATGAATTGCTAACAGAATTAATACAGATTCCCGCAAGATAATATATATAAATATTTATTCCCTTTGTAAATATTCGAGACTTCCATTAATATAGCAGAAATTCCAAGCTGTGAATTTATATTTTTGCACAGTATACTACCATGTTTAACCCTTTTAGGTCCAACTGATATTGTAATATAGAATACATAATACAGGACCGATTTGGTTGGCTTCCTGCTAGTAATAAAATCATTGGCCTTAATAAAAAAAAAAATTAACTCCCTTTAAAATTTGAGGATTTACTTCTCAAGGTTAGCCAATCAAAAAATCGGCCCACCGCCGTCCGCGGCTTTTCTCTAGATTTGTATAACCCTTCCTATAGAACTGCTTCCTTTGAAAAATCCCTCATCGTTCCAGTTATCTCATTTTGGAATTTCTTACCAATTACTATTCATAAAGCTTCCTCCTCAACATCTATTAGACATCCATAAATATCCTTTTTTTATCTCATATTTTAACTTAAGTACACTAACAAATTTTGCTCAAATTTTTCACATTGTTATTCTAATGGAAACAAGTGTCTCAAAGTGAAAATCAATTTTTTTTAAATTAATAAACAAAAAACTGACACTACCATCTACTAATATTGAATTTTTTAGGCTTGGTAGGTATAATGATTATATAAAAAAAATTATTTACTGTCATAATAGTAAATGATTAATTTAAATAATAACGCACCATATAACCCATTTTTACCGTTGTTTAGTTATACTGCGATGGAATTAGATCATTTACAATGCTTATAACACTAGGGGTATTCAAGATGTTGTGTTAAATGTAAAATGTTTTACCATGTTAAAGTATAGGATTGAGAGCAACGCAATTTCAAGTCATGTTAAAGGTTAACTGCATAAGAGCTCCTAGCAGATTTTCTGAGCAACTTGCTTTATAATCTTTCCTTCCTAAACTTCATATTATTGTTTACTTCTATGTTTTTATTAAAGTAATTTATTAAAACATGCCTAAATTGAGTGAAAAGTCGAAGTTATGTAAAAGTTTGGCTAATGAGTGTTTTGTTGATCTTTTAACTTGTGAGGAAGAGAATCAAGATGAGCTAATTGACAACTAACACAATCAAAACACCAAATACGAGCAAGTAACCTAACACGACAACTAATAAATCGGTGACGAGCTCAGCTGGTCTGCTGCATGACGTCACTCTCCATCTAAAGGGGCCTCTACATGTTGGCCAAGCCATGGCGAACTCAGACATGCGCGAACATGTGGATGGGTGGCTTGTACGAGTTGGCCTAATACGTAATAAAGGCTCGTTGCCGATACGTCGAGAGTCGGTTTTTTGGACACAGATCAGAGGGGTTCGTGAGAGCGCTCGTGTAGCATCTCCACCATTGTTCTTTGTCTAGTTGCAACTGAGAGCTGTTAGAAGGTTAAAGGTGTTTGTTGGTACTTTTTATAATAAGTTTTATATTTAATCTTATTTATTTATATTTAATTTCCTTTCATTTTCTTTTTTTGTAATAAAAATAATACAATCCCAGTGCAATGGTTGAAACCACTAGTTTGCCTCTCTGAATAACACTGACATGTGGATGGCCCGCTATTTGTTTACCGAGCATCTTTACAAGCCTCCGATTCGTGGCGAGCGGCCAACATGTGGATCCACCTTAACAGACCTAGTAACAGACTCTTAACCATGTTATATGTTATATCGTTTTAACATGCTAAAAGAAGGAAATATTTCTCCATTTAAAATAAGTTTTTCCATTTAACACGCTTTTACATGTTAAACTAAAGATCATGAATACCCCTACTGTTAGCACTTTTCGTAAATGCCATGAAGAACGACATATCGTCGTTTGGAATAGAAAGGGTCAGATTATTAATGACTACTTACCAACAAAAACCTCAGTCTCTAAAACGGCAGTAACTAATCGGAATCCGGGTACAATTCCGCACAAAATGCCACCAATATCGGATTAACCATTCGATTGGTTATGCTCAAACACACATTTTACAACAGGCTGATAGACCGACATCAAATTTGTTGTGTCAAACTTTGGAATCTGAAGAAAAAATGTTTTTCACATTCTACATAAATACAAAGCTTACCTGCCTTCAGCATTTACGTAGAAAAAATTAAACACTAGTAGTGATGTCCTACAAATGAATCCCAACAGATTTTTATTTAAACTGAAATATCTTTTATCTACTCTTTGCTCCCATTATTTTTGTAACCGTTTTTTCTTTGAAATCTTGTCTATAGGGCCAGTTATGCCGGGGTAATGCAAGGATCGATTTTCGCCTAGCTATTATACATCATGTATATACATTAACACCTTGACAGCTCTACCAACGGGAGCATTTCTCTCTAGCTAATTCGTATCCACGCAGGATTATCTAACGCTTAATGCAACAAAACTGTTTTCAGTACTACGCATCATACGATCAAATTTATAAAAGTAATATTAGCCATGATAAATTAGGTAATTAAAATTACATTAAAATTTAAAGCTGATATTAATACAGACATGAACTCCATCCCCGATTAGAAAGAATAGGGACAAATTAAAAATATTTTTTACAGTAATTGGGGATACTGTCGAGTTATATCATCAATTGAACCGCTGAATGTAAAAGTGGAGTTTTGAGGTTTTCAATACTTTAGGGGAGGTTCTCTCAAGCTTTCATCAAGAAATAACTCTTTTTTTCAGATAAAACTAGTCTCTCAAATATATACTAAATAATAAAAAATATTTTAAGTTAATGTACTCAATAATTATATTAATAAATATAGTTTGATTTTTTTTTTTAAATTATTTTAATGAAAACAGAAGGACTTACACCATTTTTACTCTTAACGGCTTAATTATTACTATAAAAAAATTATGGTTAGGTATCTTTATTTTTGAATACGAAGAAATCTAGTACACCATATATCAATAGCCAACCTTATATTAAAAATAAATGATTTTATTGAATAATTAGGGTTGATTTGTAATAGCTTCTCTTTAAAAAAATGACACAGAAAAAGGAAATTTCTGTTTTAGTGGAGAGAAGATTGATCCAAGTTTAATCCTTGCTAGCTTGCAACTCTACTGTTTGGACAGCAGTGCCTCATTATCTTCCTCTTACGTAGTAAAAATTTCAAATTAACAAAGAGAGAGGGGGTGATTTTTAATTAGATCCACGTGGAGGATTTGTACTGCACGTGCTTTTATTTCAATGTAATATCATATAAAGCTAACATAATCCTTGCGATATAACACAATGTTAAGATAATGAATAAGTTTTGGTGAATTAAACAAAAAAAACAACTGAAAAATAATACATTTGTCGACATATTAAGAGACTCAAGACAATAATCAGCAAAAGGTTTTAAAGTTGTTTTGAGAAGATAACAAACATAGAAATTAAGTTAAAACGATTGATGCAGCCAACGATTTATCGTCATATAAAAAGTTAATAAATCCGCTTCTGAAAAGTAACAGTTATTTTGAACCAAGTAAAATTTAAAAAAAAATTAATTAAAATTTAAAAAATCTCAGACAGAAACGTATTTAGTTTATTTAAAATTTAAATTTTCTTTAGTCAATAATTGTTACACATAAACATTTTCAATAAAATTTTAACTTATCTGCATGAGATACTGCCATAATAGATTCTTAAATAATAACTTCCCAAAAGTGGATGTATTAATTTTTGCTAGAAAAATTCTAATTTTTTTTAAATTTATGAGTAGGGTTTATGCTTTAGGTAAAGAACTGTACTTTTGACTACTGGCACCACGTTACATTTTGTTGAACTAGTGAAATCTATCGGTCATGTATCTTCTTAGGAGACGAAGGTCCCTGGTGGACCGTAAAGGCACATCCAAGCTATGTCTAAAACTACATACTATACATAGTGGATTCAGAACCAATCTACATGGTGGCGGGGTGGAAGGAGAACTTGGCGATGTATATATATATATATAAGATATTTTATTAATCTTGATTAATTACAATTTACAATAAACCAGGATGCTCTGAGACTACAACGTCTCATTGAGCAATACAAATTATTTAGGTTTATTGGTACAAAATAAGTTTCATGAAAACAAGTACAAGAGATAAAATATTTTCAAATATACTAACTTCTTTAAAAAAAAAAAAGGAGAAAAAAAAAGAAAAGTTTAATGAAATAAAAATGTATGCCCTCTGGAAATATTAAGTATATAAAATAATATAAATACAATTTAATCACAAAATAAAATCCTTCTTAAAGAAAAGAAAAAATAAATAAATAAAAAAGAGGTTCAAAGTAAAGTATCCTCTGAAGAAATTATATATACAAATTAACATTCTTTCAAATACAAATTAATTTCTTAAAAAATATATCAATAAATGAATAATAATAAATAAAGAAAACTTCTTGAACCAAAATAAGATTTTAAAGATACTACCCAATGGGTTTATTGAATAAATAAAATAATATTCTTACAAATACGAAATTATTACAAAATAATGTTTATCATAAAGAGACAAAAACAAAAATTATACAATTTAAAATCTTTATGAAACTATTTAATAAACAAAATAATATATACGTAATGAATACGAATTTATTACGAAATAACATTTTTCCTCAAAAATGAAAAAGAGGAAAATTATATGATTTAAAATATTTATGAAACTATAGACAACAAGAAGCAAAATCACCTTCATATCTAAAATAAATCCGCATCGGCAAGATCATTGGTAAATAATTTCATGTTAATTTCATTTATCCTGTATGATTTTGATTTTTTCTGAGATTTCCAGCCATAAACGAATTCTGCTAATTAAAAATTATTTATTATATCGAGATGTTCCATGGACTGGGAGAAATTGACTGTTATTTTTTTTTTTAACTTGGAGAAGGATTTTTAAATATTTTTAAAGAGATCGTAAAGGTAATTGGGCGTTTTATCTTTAAAAAGTTGTTACAGAAAGTTGCATAATAGACCCTCTGGCCATGCAAGTGGAGGATTGATATGCATCAACAAATACACAGTGGATGTATTGTCAGAAGGGAATAGGATCCTGATGGAATGCGATGCAGGAATAGAGCAAACTCAGCTGATTGATTTTACAATTATGCACTTCTCTACGGCTACCTCTCTTTGAAGAGATCATAGCCACTGTTCTCTTTTGTCAGATAATCAAACATTATATACCTTAATGGGTATAGGAATCAGATTTAAATAAAATACTGATCAAGACAAAATATTATTAAAACATAAAAATCATAATAAGCTCGGTCTTTTCAAACATACGAACATGTCCAACATTAAAAACTTTAAACATAAGCAAGATATAAGACACTGTTATTTCTAAATATGTTCTTTACATCATAATATAATAGCATAAGTAGATGTAAAGTTGATTTTCCAAATTGGCTTGAACCTGACCGAAGATTCTGTTTTGTGCACTGGAGCTAACTAAAAGTAAGCTTACTGTCGAACCTTTCCGAGAGCTGTCCAGTACCGAGACTAGTTTCAAAATTTTAAATAGAACTGAGTAAAAACTTGGATATGATCACAACTTTGACATATTTGTCTTACATGACAAGTCCACAACAAATTACTTCACAACCGTTGTAGGGATCAATTTTAATTCCAAAGGGCAGTTAAAAGTTATTTAAGTTTTTTTAAAAATCCAAACAATTTAATTTACAATAAATGGAATATGGTCCGGATGCGGTCAAACAAAACTCAAATAGTAAATGGGTGTACTATTTTTATTTGAGCCAACGTTTCGCCCCACGTTGCAGGGCTTCGTCAGGGCCAGAGTGACTTAATTTACACCTGTAAAATAAATAGAATCAACAAATGAGATCAGAGAGATAGTGCATCCAAGTAGTGCATCCTCCAAACTTTTAATTAAACCATATTGTCAGATTAGAAGATCTCTCTTCCAACTCCTTTTAAGTCTTCACCAAGTTACAGTAGAAATGTTATTTGGCGCCATCAATTGTACAAATTGTTTGAGGTAACCATGTAATTGGTCGGGAAACCATTTGTTAGTCGTACGAATTTGGTTTGTAAAGGTTAGAATGCATCGGTATGAAGTGTCTCATTTGAAACATAGAATAGTGAGTTTGTTATCAGTCTTAAAATCGTTGATATTATTGGTAACGGAATCGTTGGAACATGAAACTGTACTGCTCCTGTTTCTGGCATTTTTTGACAGTAAAACGTTGTCGTTGGAACAGTATTAAAAAAATAATATGTTAAAAAAATAATGTAATACTAATATTATTATAATAATAATGTAATAATTTTTAAAAATGATTATTACATTCTTCCATTAATAAATCAAATTATTAATTTCGGGATTTGGGGATATGGATATTATATTTGATTCAGTTTATTATATACATATGATACTAAACATAACTATTAGTATTTCAGCGGTAACAAAAAGGCGGATCGTGTATCAATAAACAAAAATAAGCAGGCCGTTAAAATTAGATAATTGTAATAAATTAATGAAATATAACATCAAAAGTAAAGAAGATTGAGAATAAGATTATGCATAATCATTTATTTATGACTCACAGATCAAAGTGGCTTAATTTGACTTATTTAATCTTCCTTATTAAGAATATATAATTGTTGGATAGAAGATCACCAACTAATATAAAAAAGTAATTAATTTTGTTAATTGTTTCACTGAAGAATAAAGGGATTCAAATAAATAAAGGGGTTTGAAATTTTAATTCTAACAACTCATATTTAAAACCTCATTCAATACAAAATTTATTTTCATTTTAATCCTTTGTTCACAAAAATAATTCTTTTTTATTCCATATTTAAAATATAAGTGCGGTTTGAAATCTGATTATGTACTCATAAATAAAAAATCCAACATTCATAACAAAAGCTGTTATTTTTGAAGGTAACATTCATCCACTAACTGAATAGCGAGTCATTACGAAGCCTATAGAGGAATTCGATAATTAATAATTATCCGAGAGCGATCTTCTCCTTTGCATTTGGATAAGATAATGAAAGGTCTTTGGTCTTTGTTAGTGCCATTAAGGGTTCGGCTTTGAACTGACAAGGCTCATTGTACAATACCATTCTTGTCTCTTCAAAAGAGAGGACCCTTAGTTTCCATTAACATAACATTTGTCAAATAAACAACGAAATGCCTCTCAACACTGTGTTGTCGGTAAACCTGGATTCACAATCGTTAATCAAAATTATTAAATATAAGACACTTTTGATCACAATATCATTATAATTTATAACTTTATATATATACGTATACATGCTCACCGCCGTTATCTCTTGAGGAATAAAGATTTGATTATTAATGTGTTATGACAATAGCATCTGGCCTATTTTTTTAGGTAATTGTATAAATTTATAACCTCCTCCAGTTCTTCAATAGTACTCCTGACTCAGGAATTTCCAATGAAATTAGGGAGCTTTTAAGTATTAAATAGAATTTTATGATGAAATAATAACCGAAGGTAATTGAAGACTAATTTTGATAATTGGCGTATAGAGGATGCGGAAAATTAGAAAACTTAATGAACAAAATTGTTTTAGAATAAAATTTTGAGTAAGAACCCGCCAACATAATAAGCGTTTTATGGATCGACTGAGGAGACTATGGCTTTAGTCTCCTCATCCAGATAATGACGACTAAAAAATTAATATGACCACCACCCGTCCTGCAGTCGACAAGATGAAACACCGACTGCCGAATTACTTCCTAGTGGTTAACAGATAGATTTGTTCACGTGACAGGGGGTATAGATGGGCAAGGTGATCGACCTATTCACCTATTGGGGATATGGATATTATATTTGATTCAGTTTATTATATACATATGATACTAAACAGCTATGGCGCACCCCGTGAAAGGAAATAGTTCAGTAGAAGCTATGCTACAGGCCTTCCGAAAGTTGTTTAAATTTTATGGGATCTCGGCAGAATTTCCTCGGATGAATAAAGGCAGAACGACAACGCGGCAATCAGAGAGGAATTGAGAGTTCTGCAGGTGGAATGGCACCCAGGACACCCTAAGAGTTGAACATAGAACACGGCTGCACTCGGTCCACACGGTTACGTGTTATCCTTTCGAGATCTTATTTGGACTACAGGCGCGTTGGTGGGATCATAAAGGAGCAGCAACTGAAGAAGAGGAGATTGCAAATAATGCCTAGGCATTGAGTAGATTGTGGACCAAGGCGAGCAAAAGAATCACGAGGGAAAAGAGTAAGTTAGTGGTCAAATATATCATACGCCTCAGAGACTTAATAGAGGATGTTAGGATCGGGACGATGGTTTTTCGAAAAATAAAACTTTTTCCCAAAAGGGGGAAAGAGGTCCAACGCTATAAGGGACTGTACAGGGTGGCAGTAATCGGATAACATGATATTGCTACAATAGAAAGTTAAAATGAACCGAGGAAGAGAAGAAAGGTTTAACTAGAACAATTAAAGATCCCTGAAACAGGAAAAAATCTCTTAGAGGGTAAGTACAACCTGGAGTATCTTCCGATCACTGCCGGTGAACATTAATGACAGTATTTTTTTTTTTTTCTCATTTCTTATTATTCTTTTTACTAACATTATGTTAATTTTTATAGCGTATTCTGATTAGAAGAGTTATTTTTCTGGATATAAGAGCATTGTTACATTTGACCGAAGTTAGTAATTGTGTATTGTGTTACTTTAGTGTATTATATAGATCTAAGTTTTAGTTTCATTGTCTTAATTCTGTATATATATTATGTTATTGTTAAGTTTACGAGGAATGTTCGTAAACTGGTGGGGGGAATAATTAGAACTTGGAAACGAATATTCTAATTTTATTCAACAACATTTAACTACATAAATCAACGACAAATAATGTTGATCTGATATGGTACCCGTTCGATAAATAGTCCCATAAAGAAATTTTGTAGCAAATACAATAAGAGAGAGAGAAATAAATACTTTATTCATTCATGCTGCCCAAAAATCGGGTTGCTACATTACACAGCATACTGATCAATCCGTGACTGGACAAATATAAGTTACATATTTTTACATGATATAATATAATAGATAGATAACATTTTTTTAACATATAATAGTTTTCGTTTGAAAATACTTCTTCATGAACAGTAATAGTATTTTATATAAAAAGTATAAGAAACATAAAAAAAATACATATTCTAAAAAAAACAACATATAAACATATAAAGATAGACACTGGCTAAACTTTAGACGGAAGGCCACGTACTAAAGTGTAGCCTCACAGACGAAACATCTTCCCTGATCCTCATGGCGTGCCCAGCTTTCTGATTTTATATAGAAGGTAAGTTGATGATTTAGCTATGTCGACTTAAAAAAAGAAAAAAGAGGGGAGATAACATTTAGAGAATAATTCAGTAAATATAAAATCTAGTATATTACAGGGAAGTAGGTATCTAATCACATTGCATTTGTATTTCGTGTATAGCAACCAAAAGGAATAAACGTTAATGATGGAAAGTTCTTTGAAGCCCCCAAAGTACTTTGTAAGACACAAAGTGTTAACGCCATAATATATATTTACCTTGTAAATAGTATTTGAGTTTTATTAGTATTTAATTTATTTTTATTTTTATTTTTATTATTTAAATTGGATTTAGTTATTTGAAAAGAAAAATGTGTAATTATATTTGTGTGTTATAATGAGTAATAGAGGCAGTTGCTAAGGGTTGATAATCGTTGCTAAGATGTTGCCTAGCAACAGGCCGACCATCTTCGTTTTTTATAGCAGTTCCGGCTAATTAGTGGCCATAGTAGCGTCTCAGCAGCCCTGTTTGCCCTTATAGTTTAATAGTTTAGATATTTTTTGAGTGTTTTAGTCGTCACTACAGTTCGAAACCAGACCACTTCTGTGTTTCGATTTTAATATGAGTTCTGGATAATTAGTGGCCAGGAACATGTTTAACCAGCCCTGTCTGCGTTCATTTTGTCGGCTCGCCTAATACATTAATACGACTGTTGGATATTCGGACCATCGATGAGCTACTACACCAACTTTGGACCATTGCAGCAGTTTATTTAGCTACAAGAGCTGCGACCTATACATCTCGGCAGCACTCTTCCTCTGACCTATAAGAGTGGAGCAACCCTACGTCGACTAGTATTTATTATATATATTTATTTGTAAATTAGTTTATTGTCGTCTTCATAATTTACATAACTATTTTATTTTCATCTGAGAGGTCTTTTTATTTTTACTCGTATTCATTATTAGTCATCTTTTGTTCATTTTAGTTTTAGTTTTTAAAATGTTTAAATTGACTAAATAAATGTTTAATAAGAACCAGTTTGTTATTGTTCTTTTTAAAGCCTTCCAACAATAAGACATAGCCGATTTGAGGTGGCTTTAACACAAAGTTTAACACGACATTATTTTTTTTTTACAAATAAATAGACTTTCTTAATGAAACGTAAAAAAAAGGGCTCGCCGTGCAAAAGATCGGAAGTAACAATTGTTGATATTTCGTAGAACCAAATCAATCCGTAAAAGAAAACATGTTTCCTAATTCCAAATCCTTGTAAAAGCTGAGATATTGTGGGGAAAAAAATATTGAAATGTATTTCATGTATAGATCATTGGCAAAATTTAGCTTTTAGTCAATAATCTATGGACAAGAAGATTCTAACAAGTAAAATTATTAATTGTAGGAAGATGGTCCCGCTGACTAAAAACTGTTAATTAGTAACTGACGTTTCGCTCCACTTTGTAGGTTTTCATCAGGGTTCTGAAGGTAGAAAATTAATAATGTTTAATCCATAAAATAATCAAAATGGCGGACCTAAGTTTAAAATATATAAGATTTATTGTTGAAGGTCTGTAACGACTAAACAGCAATTCCTGTTAACAAAGCTTAATAGCTAATGCATTACAACTTTTGCCTATCCTAGTCGGATATACGTTAGATAGAGCTAGAATATTGTATATCTACACAAAATTTATAATTATTTTTAACCCATTGTGGACAATTATTAATTTTCTTCAAACTTGGTAGACCAGACTAGCCCAAAATGACACATTTTTAGTCTTATGACATTTTTTCGTATCTCTCATTCATTATAAATTGTATAGAAATAGATGTTAAGGATTTTTTTTTCATCTTTTTACTTGTAACCTTAAAACGTTGCTTCCTAACGAAATATTTAAGGAAATTATATTTTTGAATAATGAATTGAATGAGTAGTTATTAGAGCATATTCACATACGAAATGAAGGTAGTAACGCAAAAACGTTTTACAGATATTTCCAAAATTTGTTTTCCGAACACAAGTTCCTTTGAAAAGACTACTCTAAAATAAAAAAAAATTATGGAGTGAAAGTTGTTGTTTTTTACAACTTTAATTGAGGATCTAATGTTTTGATTTTCCTCAAATATAGAAACAGAAATTTGAAATGATCTATTTCTCATGAAAGGCCAAATACTAGGTAAAACACTTACATATTAGTATAATTCAGGTAATTAATTAACTAGGACAATATTAATGAGTTTTTAATCCATCGCAGTACTTTCAGAGTTCTTGAAATGTACAGTTGCAACTGAAAGGAAAGCTTTATCACTTAATGCTGACTAATTTACGAAAAAGAGAGTATTTAAAATTTTTATATTTACATTAACGTAAAATACAAACCTAAAGTACTCTATGAATAAAAAACTTGATTTCTATTAGTTTCTTATTAAATAAGAACCGAGGTTTTCATAGAACATACGTTTGGAAGTCAAATTTTTACAATGTTGTTAAAAACCTATCAGGGTTGCGACCGTCTGATAATAATTTTGGTACATATTTACAATATGAGATACTGATTTAAAGCAGAATTTAAAATAATTAAACCCAGCAGTTTTCCTTAGAAAGTACCGTTTTGAAGTTTAAGTAAAAACTTTTTAAAAAAAGTCCTACATTTTTCACTGGGCCTGTAATATATGGTAGACTTACCATTATACTACCTATCTAGGTAGTTGTATATCACTTTGACTCTGATAGTTCTACCTAGTTGGAAGACTATTAGTGTAAATAATGAGAATTAACATTTAGTCACATTAGACCTTCAAAAATAAATTTTATAGATTTAAAGTCGGCTCAACAATTTTGATTATTTCATGGATTTAACATCAATAATTTTACTTTTTAATTTTTCCTCGCAAGTTATAGGCCAAAAGCTGTAACTTTGCCAATTGTCTATACACTCCATACATTCCCTAGGAAGCTCGATTTAAAATCTATGTATATAACAAAAAAAAAGCGATTAAACGAACCGAAATTTCAAGAGCTTTACAATACTTAAGTACAGAGCATTTAATTTTTCCTTACAGTAGTGAAGAATTAATTTCTAACCAGAGAATCAACTTGAATGTGATAGAAACACAATCAAATGTTACCCATTCCTCCAACAAGCTAAAGGATGTACCCACTTTTATAGAGGTCGGTTGTGATTCATTGCTGACAAAACAGAGAATAAATAACTTCTAAAAACTGCCTTATGAATATTTATAAATGTATATAAAGGTTTGTGCAACATTATTTATAACTTCATTACAAATGTCCAAACCATAAAATAATTAACTGTTCTTAAGAAGCAGCTTACAACTTAGTAAATGTTTTCCACTAACCTGAAAGTCATTTAAATAAGAAAAGTTGTAGCATTTTATCTTTTGTTTCATTAAACAGCGAGTTCCAACTCACTGTAATGAATGATTCAGCCAAAAGAAAACATATTATGATAATTAATTTCATGGAAATAATACTCGAATTATTTAGAGGTCAAAATAAAAATTATTGTCCCATTTTAATAATGAGAAATTCATTGTAATTGTTATTGGTCATATATTTTTCCAGTACTAGTAATAATAAACTGAAAAAAATATGATGTAAGTTTTCAATAAACAAAAATAAATATAACCAATTTTATGGGAGTAATTCTTCCCAAACGGCAGAATTTTGAGTACTTCATCCAAAATTTAATGAAATTTTTAGTCTCATCTTTTTCATTTAGTAGTCACAAATACAAGTTAATATGTGGTTTTATAATATATTTTTTTAATTTGAAAGATGTCGAGGGATGATTCTGTTAATAAAAAAATGTTAAATGGTGAAAAATTGTTGATAATTTAGTTGATGGTGAACAAACACAAGAGCCAGCCTTAGACATTGGCGCCCCACACAATTAGGTCATGACTGCCTTCTCTCTTTTATTTTTTATTTCATTCAATATGTCTCTAATTTAAGTTGCAGTACTCTTCTATTTACAAGGTCTTTTAGCATTTTGAAAACCAACATTTACAAGAGACCTAGCAGGGGATTATTCTTTTACATTCTCATATTCACTCAATGGCTAATTAACGAAAAATAAAATTATAAAAATTTATCAACTCATAGAGAAAAAAATCATACTAAGGGGCTATATCTAATGAAAATAATAACGTTTTGTTGATGAAGAATACTTTTCGAACGAGTTGATCTGACTAATGGAAGGGAATTGGATATGAGGGAAATAGTAAGGTAGAATGTTGCAACGATAAGTAAAAATTTTCCACTTGCATTTTTTTTTGTTGACATCATAATCAAAACCGTTTTTAATAAAGGCCTGGGCTAAAATCTTCTGAGCACTAAAAATTGTAAGCATGATTTTGTTCAAAAGGACTAAAATCACAAATATTTCTATTAAACCTGACCTGACGTGGCGATGAAGCTTCCATGAAAGGATTAACCCTGTAATTCAATCTCATTGGTTGCGCTCGTCAATTTATTACAAAATTTACTGTCAGGGGACGAGTACAATTTCTACCATTGAACTAATATAATAGGTAATTTGATTCCACCCCTATTCTATTAGAAAGGCAAGTTTATTTGTTATCAGCTACAATTATCTTTTAATTAAAATGTTAATTATGTATTGTGCCATTTTGGGAGAATAGCCCGTAAACGAGAAACATTACAAAAAAAATAAAAACTACAATTTCTAAAGAAAAACTAGCTTTGTTCTAATTGTTTTTGTTGTAAATATAATAATTTAGTTTATTTATGCTCTAATCTTTCAGAAGAACCGTATTTATACAAACATTGCAGAAATCAGTCGGCTTGGGTTGCAAAATAATGCATTCATATGAAAATTCAGCTCTTTAAATAAAATAGAATCGATTTATTAATTGTATTTGTAACGATTTTTAATTTTACTCCATATCTTTAACATCCCACTAACGTTTCAGCCTTCATATCTTTGGCCACTTTCCAACTTTTTTTTACTTTTACACTCCAGTCATATTTTTAAAATTATTTGGTTTCATAAATGCTACTGCATGGAAGTATTAGTCGTCATTTTTTTCTATAGGATGAAATATATTAATCAATATTCACATAAAATTCATTAAAAAAAAACAACACATCTTTGTTAAAACTATACTAAACTGATATATTGGTTCCTATTGTGGGAAAAATTATTTTTTATATTACACTTTTTTTTAAACTAATTTGGGAACATCTTAAAACCATTTTGGTCTTATATTTAATCTCCAGAGATAGTGAATTTTTATTTTATTTTATTTAATATTCTAAATGCAGTTCACTCTGTTGGGCCATTTATTTAACTATGTCTGTCAGTAAAATGAAGGTAAGTTTGCCATTTGTTCAGTTTGTTTAGCAGTTAAGTATTTGTTATATTTAAATTTTTTAATCCGTTTTGTAATTTATCGCATTATTTTGGTTTTCAAATACAGTACTGGGTTCTCAAACATTTCTTGAATAGCTATTTTTTTTATATAGACAATTTTAACATCCTGAAAATCAATCGATAAATTTTTAAGTTATTAGATCAGTATAAATACATTCCACGTTGGAGAAAAATAACATTAGAGATCATCGATAATAACATTATATCTAGAATTAATAAAATATGGTCATTAGTGTGCTAGAATTAGAATTACAGCTGTCCTGCACATTTCAGCATTCTCAGGTGTTTCGAACCATACCATCCTCCATAATTACAAAACGCAATACCATACCCCGTACTATCAATCAAAATGGCTTGATCAGTCCACGGGAGTATTATTCTTTTAGTAGTTATATCGCTGGAATGTATATTCATAAGGACTAGAGAGGGGGGCGCCATATGCCACTATGATATCCACGTAACCACAGCACCACTTAGGGAGTAAGCGGAGAAATAGGAGCCAAGATGGCGAACGCCGAACTGGTGGCATGCGGTTGGGTCAGCAGCGAGCGTCTTCTTTTTGGTACCACGACCAACTAAGAGATGTTTGGCTAAGAAGTTGCGTGGTAGATGGCTCAGCGCAGAGACTGGCCACCTTCCTATGTTGAGCAGCAATGCAAGTACCCCGTCACGAGTAAGATCATTTCTGCGTCTTCTATAAACAAAAATGGCGACACGTCATATTCACATCTCACCAATAGACTAATCCCCCCCCCCCAATACCTAAATTTAACTTAACCTAACAAACATTACTGTACTCTTTTCGTCCTCCTCCTTCCAACAATTATTTCACTTTAGTTTAATATATTATTTTCTCTCAATATCACTTACTCTCTAACTAAACCCCTTCTGACATAGAACGCCTTCTAACGCTTAAAACCTAGATTTGGATCTAATTCCTTCATAGCTTAAAATTCGAGGAAGCTCCAAACAGGCTTAAATCGATTAATTTCATTCACGGTCTGAAAACGTTAATCATGTCGGTTCCTGAACAACTATAAAACTTTTACAGGACAAACAGACCTAGAAACAATCAAAAGTCAAAACAAAAGATAAAATTACTGCTTCAAAGTCATGAAGGCTTTCTAAGGTACAAGTTTAAAATAACAATAAATTATACATTTAAACATGAAAAACTAATGAAACATACCACTCTTGAACGAAGCTTGTTGACAATCCGAAGTTAGCTGAGGTTAGGAGATGCTTTGAAGAGACGAGCATAACATGGCAATAAAATATCGTTCCAAAATGTATTCCTTCATTTTGTTGCTGGAATACACTTTTCGATATATGTTACAAATATCAATATCGTTCCCGTCCCTTTCCCATTATCCCGCCCTCTCTGTCTCTCATATCTTGTAATGTTCCTTTTTGTTTATTTCATACTCATAACACCATATAGTCATATATCGACCAAATTACACGACAATAATTAAATTTACTCATTACGAAGAATTCGATAATTTACTAAAGGGGAAATATTGTTCCTAGGTTGAGCACAAATATCA
Source organism: Halyomorpha halys (assembly GCF_000696795.3). Lineage (NCBI taxonomy): Eukaryota > Metazoa > Arthropoda > Insecta > Hemiptera > Pentatomidae > Halyomorpha > Halyomorpha halys. The sequence continues at coordinate 327,858 of NW_027112673.1, read as the reverse complement.
TCATATAACAAAAGTAACATAGACGTGTATTATGCCGTTGAAAAGTCAAATATTTATAGCTAACAAATTAAGTCGTATAAAGTAATGAAGAGTGACGAAAACAAACATAAAATAAAAGGTTTATTAAGACTCAATCTTTAGGAGGCATGCGCAGAATGGTTTTTACTCTATCGCTAAGACATGAGTCTATGCAACAGCCAAGAGCGCCCTCTTTCCCAATCTGAGTCCAATATTTTAATATGCCTCTGATTAAACCTTTGTTAATATGTTAATACGCCTTGTTAAACCTTTGTTAATATGTTAATACGCCTTGTTAATCCTTTGTTAATATGTTAACACGCCTTGTTAATCCTTTGTTAAACTATTGTATTCTAGGAAGCAAAAAAATTGATAGTCTTAGGTTCCTCAAGAAACCTCTGAATACGAATTCTCTTGGACTAAGAATACTAAAATGTTTTTAGTCCTAACCTATTGAAGATAGTTTTTATTTTAAACAGTATTACTAAGTTTTGGTAAGAACAAATGTTTTTTAAAAATATTTGTTGATGTATTGGATGATTTTTTTGTAATTAAATAGCCATTTTATAAAATTTTTATAGGAAACTATTATGATATTATATTAATAATTGTATTTGTTTTCAAGATAATTTTACATGTAGAATTGACCAGTCCTAAACTTTTTTAATAAATTGTGCAAAAACAATAATCACAATAAGAAATATTAGTATTGTGTGTGGGGGAATGATATGGTAATAATATGAAAACAATTTTTAGGGTTTCTCCTTGATAATGGCCTGTGCCGAAATGTTTAAGAATTAAAATACTTAATTAAACTTTTGTAATTTAGAGTAAATTTGATCAACTGAATTTGCGTTATAATTAATTAATATCACTCTAAAAAAATAACTAATAAATATATTAAATTAGAAAATTTTTAGTTCACCATAAGTCTTCCTATGTGATAAATTAATTGTGATGAGTGAACTATATTTTTTTCTCTTACATATTGTTTTAAAAAAAATTATGAAACTAATAATTTTTCATTTTGATTACATGTGAAATATGGATTGCACAAATAAAGAAAATTAATAGGCAAATCATACCTGCAAGTATGATGAAGGAAGTGGATAAGATTATTGCGACATAATTTTGTCTCAAAATAAAGTAAAATAAACTCTCTAAAAAGACATACAACAGAAGTGACAGGACCAGAAGTAAAATCAGCCTTCATTTAGTATTTAAGAGAGGGAACAAAAGATTTTTAAATTTTACCTTTTATCATTTTAATGAAAAGTTTAAAAATACATAGAAGCTTAGGAATCGATGAGGGAGGATTGCTGAATAAAATATCGGACCATTGTCAAGAATTAAGGGTTGAGGGCTGCACTGAGGGAACAATTGCTCCCCGGATCGCTCTTGTGTGACGTAATAAAGCCCCAAGTCTCTCTACCTCAGGGAACACGGCTTCGGGGAAACTTGAAAGAAGGCTTTCCATTTATTTAAAGTTCATGACCACGAGGAACGTCCTACGGAGTCCCCAGGGATTTATGTCTCTGACAATATGTGCTATAATTTCTGGGAAATAGGCAGAAGTCATTCAAATTTCGAACTAATAGATATTTGAGAACCTTGTTAATTTATAAGAATAACTTATAAACTAGTTCTGATCTATTAAACAAACTCCTTTCCATTTATTTATTTTTTTATTACTTATTTTAAAGTGAAAAGAATGGAGGGGTTTATTAAGTTCTTATCAGCAATTGTCGATATATCCTTCGATAGTACAAGAGCCCAAGAGGAGAAAAAAGGCAGTTATCTCACCCCAATTTTTTATTACTTTAATGAAAACTATGAATAATTAATAGTCAAAATTGATGAGTCTGCCAAGTATAGGTAGGGGGATTAAAAAATTGCGGCTGATTCCAAACCTTAAAAAAACATTAATTTTTCATTCGGAGCTCTATATCCTAAAAACTACCAACAACACAAGAAAACCTAAGAGAACGTCATTTAAAGAAGAGTAAATTTGCTAAAATATGAGCCCTAACAGAGTTATTTACGTTAAATAGTTTTCGAGATATAGCTTTTTAAAAAGCAATATTTCATAAAAATGTTGTATGGGACGTACTAAAAGATAAGTAGTTAGTGAATTTATTTTGAAAAATTCATATCTCAAAAACCATTTGACCTACAGATGTCTGTTAGCACACAAATTAAACCCAGTTAAATGGGCTATAAAGTAGTTTAAGAAATTTATCTTCGCAGGAGTAGTAGTTTTCATATTTGCCAAATCAAAGTGATTTATAATTGTTTGGACAAATTTTCATGTGGCATGGCCAAGATATAGAGCTCCGAATGAAAAATCAATGATTTTTTAAGGTTTGGAAACAGCCGCCATTTTTTAATCCCCCTACCTATACTTAGCAGACTCATCAATTCTTGACTAGTAATTATACATAGTTTTTATTGAAGTAATCAAAAATTGGGGTGAGATGATTGCCTTTTTTTCTTCCCGGCTCTTAATACTTTTCGTTTTCGTAAATATATCTGATTTATGTTTATGACAGTCAGGATTTTTATGCAATTGAGCTTTCTATCAAAAGTCAACACATCTACTTTTTGAAAGTTATTATTTAAAAATTATCATGAGAGGATCTCATGTTGATAAGTTCACTATTTGCGGAGAATCTCAAAAAAGTTTGTAATAAACTAGTACGTTTTTTGTGTAGAATTTTAATTTGTCTGAATAAACTTCACTTTCTAACAGTGGATTACTATATCCATAATTATATCCACTACATTAAATATCTTTAGTGACCTCAGCTCCAATCAGTCATATTTTATTTGGCATATACGCTGATAAATTAAATTTATCGTTTATAATGACCTCGGATATAACGAAGCCTTATAAAACGGATATAGCCTTAAATATTCATTTTTATTGAAGTATATTGTAAGCACGGTAGTGACGACTGATTCTTTAATAAAGCAGTCATAATCTAACCATAGCAATTAATAATGTGGTAGTAATAATCGATTCCTATTTCACTATTAGATGATGTGTGTTAATTAGGCGTGTTAACCGGTTATAAAGGCGATCGGTTATAATCATGCTTGGCTCCATGGAAGTCGTTATAAACCATATCCAGTTTAATTGCACATTTGGATGGTTTCAAAGAAGTAAAAAAAATATATATATATAATAGAACTATAGATTATAACCGTAGGTTCATTTTTAATGATGATAATAATACAAAATTTAAGTCATCTTTAATAATTGAGTTCTTAAGAAATAAATTTTAATTTGTACCTTACTTTCTTTAGAAGCTGTAATATTTATAAATATTATTATTTAAAACTCCATAATTAAGGGCATAATTTTCAGAAATATCGTTTTAAATAGATGGAGATAAAGAAAGGGTATATGAAACAATCTTAGTTTCGCCAAATTTTAATATTTTGTCAAATAAACATCAATTAAAAGTCAGTGTAACTTGCATACTGGATAAGGTAGGAGAAACTTAAAACATTTATTATATGAAACAGATTTTTATGAAAAATCTCCTAATTCTGGAAAATATTAATAAAATTTAAAATGGGAATAATTCTCAATCAGTTTTTCTAACAACAATCCGAACACATCCCGATAATATTGAGTGCATATAAATTTGTTTCCATCAAGTTTATTGGAAAATGAAAAATAATTATTTTAAACAAGTCATGTTTTGTATAGTAAAATTTAGAAATTCGTGTGGCTATTCATCTTAATGCATGATTTGTGAATAACTGATTCATTAATGTTTTATTAATTTTCTAATTGTTAATTAATTTTAATATCATAAACAGGTAATTGTTAATTAATTTTAATATCATAAACAGGTAATTGTTAATTAATTTTAAATCATCGCTAAGATCTTTTTATTACTAATGTTTCGTACCGCTTTCAAATTTACTTTTTAAAAAGTGTGTATACTTCGGGACCTGTCCGTTATTTACTTCAGGTATCCCGAGTGTATGTTGAAGAAAATAATGTTTAGATTAGTGTCGAAAAGAGGTGTCGAAATTGTGAGACTTTTCTGGTTATTAATGAACGTGCGTATATTTAATTAAGTCAAATAAAATCCCTGAAGAGGCAAACTACGGTTAGTGTGTTAGCTGAAATATTATATTATTTCGATTAGTATTGGGTGGTCTCGTATATTACGATATTGGCTTATCTGTGTCTGACGTCTTCGACGCCGCGGTCACGTATTCTTCGTTCCCCTCGTCCAGGTTCAGCTGTGGGCGCAAATGGTGAAACTATGTATCTTCGCCTGGTGTTAGAATGACAGAAGTTTTTCCTCAGTGGCTGGCCAGCGTGTCTTCGGCTGTAGCGTGGTGGTGGGGGCAGTCCGGGTTCTATCTTGCATGCCACGATAGATAATTTAGACGGCATCGCAGTGTCCAGTGGCGGCGTCTTCGGGGTATTCCGGTGTCCGCAGCAAGGAGGGGGCATCAGAAAATGAGTCCCCCCGACCCCGACTATATACAAATTGAGAATAGACCCGAAAATATTGGATACTTAAATCCGTCTTACATTATATTTTATCCAATAACGTACACATTACTTACTTAGTATTTCTTATTTGTGAAGATGTGATTATTTTCATAATCATTTACGATTCATTCGCTTAATTTTAATCTCTTCTCCGATTTCTTTCTTAGTTCAGATATTCTAGGCACATTAGTAATGCATCCGAATATTTTGACTGCATGATTTGGAGTGGAGAATTTTTGTTCTTAACTGCATATTTTACGATTTTTTTTATTGCATATTACATAACATATCCCACAGATTTTTACAGTATGAAAATTCGAACCTTATTATACAAATGAATTATGGATTTTCACTATGTCTTTAACTAAGTCATCAAGTTAATTTTAGTAGAAAATATTTGAATGAAAATATATTTAGTGAAAATTAAGCTATATTTTCAATATTTATTATTATTATAGCTTTTATAAAAACATTACTGATATAATATAAAAAAAAATTTTAACCGATTAGCCTAGCTCAGTATGATAATTGGTTCGAACCAGATGTTCATTAGTTCCGAGGAATTTTAACTGAAGTATTTTCTAGATTCAACTCGGTCTCTTCGTGATATTAAAATAAAATTAAATATAGTTTAATAACTAGTAAGAGTTTAAAGACTGGATCAACTGGTGTCAGATGACATCGACTAGAGAATTTTCAATTCTTTTTACGATTTTTTCAAAATTCAATTTGTAAAAAATAATTGAATAAAATATACGTAGCCTATCGATATAATTTCCGAACAAACCCGTTACTTACAATATTTTTTTTAAGCCATGGCAGTGTTACTTTTAATTAATGATATGCTGATTAGAAAATCCATTAGAGACCAAATAACGGTTTTCCAACGCATAAAATATTGTGGGAAAACAATTAAGTAAGGCGGGGAAGCCAAAGGTTCGTAGTGAGAAGAGTAAATTGGGGTCCTTATCTCAAATTAAATCTGTTTCTTTTGTTCCTTCACTTTCTAGGAAAGCCCTGATCGGAAACAAGGCACCTCGAGAAATCAATTGGCATCGAGCACTGTCTCTAATATTAAAATACTAAACACACCCTCACAAAGACATGTTCAGCAGTCCATGCTTGAATGACACAAACACTACCTGGAATTATATCAAATATCGTTGGATCCGGGAAAAGTTGCAGAAGAATTCAAGAGAATAACGGATAAATGCGATCCGAAGAGATTGGGCAGTCTCAGTTGTTTCCTATTCGAACTCCTGTCTGTAAATTTCCTTTTATTCTTCTTTAGTTATTCATCAAATTCTTTAATATCTTGTATTTATCCATTTTCCACTGCTAGCAATAAGAACTGGTTATTTATTCCGAATAAACAAAATTAAACGTACTTAAGAAGACGATTTATTCAAAATTCGTCAGCTAAAAAGCTCTCTCAGACTTTTTTTAATGAAGATAAGTCCTATCTTATATTAAAGAAAACTTGATTTTCCATTAATTTACCGAGCTAAATATCGAGTGTAGGAGCCGATTTTAAAGACATTCTAAAAAAAGGGAAAAATCAATTATAATTTAATGCGCCACTTAAGTAAGTCGATTTTATCGAAAAAGTTATTTAACATCCCACTAATTTACTTGCATTTATTACATTTATTATTTCAGTTTCCTGCGACTTTTCACTATTGAGCTCAGCTGTTCAAAAATAGAGAAAGGCAGACTATTTTACAGGACTCTTTTGGACTTAAGGGGCAATCATTTACAAAAATAAATAATTGAATTTGATATAAAGGTTATTAAAGTTAACCCTTAGAGCGACAGGTGGATGGTATGAGGAATTCATAGCAGTATTTATTTGTCATACGTTTTGGTGTTATGAACTAATTTATTTATTTTTTTTTTTAGGTTTTATAATTCATTTTATAGTTATAAATGCATTATATTTTAATATTTTTTACATATTTAACCTATCCGACATCTCATTGAACCGAACTTCATAAGATTTACTCTCAACATATTGGCAGTTGTAATCGATCATTTTACAGTATATTATGCTTTATTTTCAGGATTTGATTTGTATTATTTTTTATTTCTGTGATCAAGTATATTCAATACAAAAAATATTTACTACAGTAATCTTTAATATCATCGATGAGAATGAAACTGAAATTCTAACATTCACAAAGATTACAAATGCATCAGAGTTACACACTACCTAACGAAGTAATAATATTTTATGAAATTGTAACATACCATGAGAAGATTTCTAGTTACAATAATTCACTGACAGACATCAAAACATGTTTGAAGTAATTCATAATTTCTGAAAACTTATTCTTACCTTAATAATGAATGTGTAATTAATTTTAAGTGTTCAGTGTAATGTTTATAGAAATTGTTAAGACATCGCCTAAAAACGTGTGTTTTGTCAAAAAGTCTAATTTGAAATTTTTCACGCTCTTAATAATTTCCTTACGATACATTCCATACAGGATAAATGAAGCTAAAAGAAAAAAATATACTTAATCTTGAAATATGGAACCACATTCTGATTGCTGACGTTGTAATATGGATATCAAAGAAACAAGGTGAGGTTGACTATTACCTCACTCCGCTATTTATAGGACAGGGATGCTTCGTATTTATCACGTTTGAAGTAAAATGGTGATCATCGTACGAGCGATGGTTTTGTGGATGAGAATGACACATGGATTAGATGTGTTAACTTTTCCATGAATTTTTCGAGGAAAACAAGAGTCAGGCAGACTAATTAGAAAGATGTAAGTCCCAGACTTGTTTATTTATGCAGTAAAAATCGCCAGAAATCTCAAAACACACGAGAGAGGGAGGAAAATTCACTAAATAGCTTAATGAGTAATTTAGAAAAGCTTTGGCGTAACCATCCTAGAGTTGTGATGTAATGTCTGACAGCACAGTCGTCGAGTGGTAATGACAAATAAGGAACTTTATCTCAGTGAGGAAGAATCTCAAGTAGTGGACTTTTAGTCACACTTCGTCTAATGAAATTTTTGTCTACGGTACTTTAATAGAAAAAGAAAATATTGAAACTTGGTTCCTTATTCCAAAAAATATTATAAAAGCATATTTCTACTCTATCACTAAAAAAGGGTCACAAGTAGCCTCATTTATTTAAAATCCTAATATTCATCGAAGTTCATATTCCCGCTAGTTTCCAACAGTCTTCATTTGCGTGTATTTTAACAAGTAAATATGAAGTTTTGAAAAGTTGTTCCCATATTTTGTTAAACTCGAAGTTGTATTACACACACATTCGTATCCACAGGAACAGGAGTACATTTCACGGAATTCAGTAAGGTCTATGTAATTGAAGAAGTTTAGAGATAAAGTAAATGACTTTGGTTCAATGCCAAAGTAATATTGCATTCCCGAAATAGCATCACTATCGTCGGATTAAATCGGTTTTATGAGAGAGCAACCCTTAACTCTGTTTAATGTTATGAATAATAAACATATGAGAAACTGTTGGATGGCCAAATAGATTTTTTTTAAAACTAGAAAATATATGAAGGGTTAGAGAATGTGGTTCGGAATCGTCTGTTTTCGTAAGTTTTAAATTATATTTCGAAAATATTGAGTTTGGTGAAATGGGTTCTTCTAAAAAATCATATTATATTACATTTACTACAAGAGTGGGCATATAACATACTTCTCAAAACCATACAGTTTTGAGATATAATATAAGGAGGGAATAAATATTTATATAAAGGCGAATAAATATAAAGGATATAAGGAGAGAATAAATATTTATATAAAGGAGGAATAAATGTAAAGTATATAAGAAGAGAATAAATATGAATCGCAATCACTCGATAGGGTCTATCAATGGCATACCTTTATATTGTCTATAAATTATTATTTATTTATTTATTTATCATTTATAACAATAATAAATTATTCTATTATTAAAGATTATGATAACAATATAAATTATAATTATTCATTTATAATACTAATAAATATAAATTATTAGAAAATTGTTTATGTGTTTATATTTTTAAACAATAGGCTCCATATTTCCAAAACTATATGTTTCCAAAAAAATTTGTATGTGGCTACTTTGTAGGAAATTGAATGAACTATAATAATAAAAATTATCCATTTCACTAAACCATGTAATTTCCGAGTTTAAAAAACGATAAAATATACAATTCTTAACACTCCAGTGAGACTGTAATGCATCTACTGAATGGGAGCTAAACAATGTTACGGGTTAGGTGTCTAGCTTGACAGGAATGAAATTTGTTCTCTCTATATCACATAAACAAGATGGTTTAATGGGAGAAAGTTAAAAATACACTTTGGTGGACAATTTAAAATACTACTATTTTAATAAGGGTAAGTTTTTCACGTTAAACCATAAAAAAACTAATAAAGTGTGTTTCTATTTTTCTAGTTATTAAGGATATATTTCCCATTCACACTAAAGGGAAAGACCCCTTCAGTTGGGGCGAGGTGTTTTTCGCAAATGAAAAACAATTGTCCTCCCCAGAGTAAATTTTCGCTGGTTCGGGTTAAATAAAACGGAGGACCTAAAATGAGAATTAAAAAAAATCCTTATAAGTGATATATATAATTTAATAAAATTAAAATATGAACAATGAAGCAAAAAAAATGAATCGTTCCCTGTTGTTACAAAAAATAAGAGTTAATTGTGAAATAAAAAAAATTCATAAATATATATATACAAACTAAAAGAATATTCTTTGTACAAAAAAATAATACTTTAGTTGGTGAGAAAAAAATAAGGGAATCTAAACAAACAAAAACAATGAAGCTCGATGAAAGAGAAGAAAAAGAAAATATGCGATGGTCGATATGCGCATATCGATAACTTCTTAAGAATAATATCTCCTCCGTAGCATCCGCCGTCATCCAGATGTTGATGACGAAGGTCGGTTAAAAAATTGGGTGGGTGAGGGTCCTGAAACGTACCCCAAAAATCTAGTGGCCTCAATAAGCGGTGAGCCGGTGGGTGCCTCCTAATTCTGACTGCAGATTCTAGACTACCTTATCAGTCTGTAATCCCGTTAGAGTTCGCAATGTTGTTGTAGAAATGCTATACTGGAGCGATGTATTTATACTTCCGTACCACAATAAACCTCTAATTGTCCATGATTTATGTAAACAAATTTTTTAATATAAATTTAAACTACGATTACCTTGTGGTTAAACAAATAAATAAAAAATAAACTTATAACTAACAAAAATATATATATAAACCAGTTGGAAGTAAAATGTAAATAAATAAAAAAAGAAATTGAACTTTTGGACTTCATCAACAGCTTCTGTTTTTTTTAAATGCTTGGGTTTGGTATTTTATTTTTTAATCAAATTTGACTGCACTATAAGTTTAAATATTTTGCTGCACTCTTTCCATTTCCGTAAGTCCTATTGTATACACCGCTAGATTCTATACAATATTCTATCCTATTCTATACACCAATATATTCTGAAAAACTCAAGAAATTTTAAAGGAGAAAAAAAAATATTATTTTCGAGCCTCAAGGTATTTACCCTCCTTCAATGAGTTTGTAAGATCGTGTAAAGAAAAGTAATAATTAAAATTGAAAAACTATAAATTTAAATTAAAAGTGGAAAAATAATAATTTTACATAAATTTTATTTTATTTTTATCAATTTAAACATTTTTCTCTCCTCAATTTTTCATCTAAAAGTAGCAGAATAAATTCGAAAGGTTGAATGTGGGCAGCGATACTAACCCGCCATGCGCTCAGGAATGGCAAAATGGTGTAACCGTGCGCCCTAAATGTATTTATTCGTTGTAAAATAAGTTCGTAGCGTTTTTTAATATTTCAATTTACTCAGCAAAGCGCTCGGGACGTCCTTTAATAGTTGATGACCAAATTCAAGCATTGGCCACGGACAACCCTCACTCCACGACACAGGATATCGCAGAAACGCTTAACATATCTCATGCAGGTGTCTCAAATCATTTGGGGGCTGCGAGATATGTTTCTCGAAGTGATAATGGGTTCCTCATAATTTGACTGAAAAGAATTTATTGGACCGCATATCCATTATCGATTTTTTAGAAATTATTGGAGTTTGGTTGGGATGTGATCACCCACCAACCCTATTCACCAGACCTTGCACCAACTGATTTTCAATTATTTCGGGCCCTTCAAAACTCTCTTAATGGGAAGCACTTTAATTCGCTCGAGGATTGCAAAACGTAAAAATCTGAGAAGTTCCGGGAAGACGTAATTGAAAAATTATCTAAAGATGGCAACATGTAATAGATCAAAGGATCATATATAATTGATTAAACATATTTATAAGAATCTGAAGTTTTTATTGAAACCATCACTAAAAAACGCAACGAACTTATTTTAAACCCAATATTCCATTACAGTTTAACCATATATATACATATAAATTTTTTTTTATAATGATTCTTCATTCGATAATTTAAAATTTCGGTTCAAAAATTAGATCAATTTTAGGCGTTGACATGTTATTTTCAACATTGACACTGCTTCATGTATTCCAGTTCTTTTTGCTGACACAAATCTATTAAATTAGGACTTGGTATATAAATCATAGTGCTATAATTTTTTTTATTATGCATTACATTATACCTAAATAAAAAATTAATTAAATAAAATTTACATATTTTGTTATAAATGAGTGCAAATTTTAAGTCTGAATTACAATAGATTATTATTAAAATAAACAATAAAAATGATTACCCAAACTTTTTTTTTACATTTTCTCCAACAGTTAATAATAAGTAACTTATATTTTCGATTTTTAGTTTAATTATGTATAATAAAAACTATTTTTACTTTACTTTTTTTAATTCTTACTATATAATTCTATTGGTGTTCAATAATGAAAATTTCATACTACCTCACAGTATTTTAATACAAAAATAGGATCTATGGATTACCTGTAACTTTTTCACCCTTAAAAGACACTTTTCCTAATCATCAAAGAAATCAGTTATTTTAAAAAATATATGTTCAACTATTTGATTTTTTTTACAAAATGATAATATATATTCTTAGGTAACATGAGAATCGTAATTGAAAAAGAGTAACTAAAAAACGTTTCTAGGCCCTTGGACGTTAAATTAGAAACATGTTCTAATTACTCAAATATAATGTCATAAAAATAATTTCGAGCACCAGTACAAATAAAAATGCACCAATATCAAGAGTTATGATAGTTCAGAATAAGTGAATTGATTTCTTTCTCAAAAACCCTTTTTCTGATTGAGACTTTTCAGGATAGTGCTACTTTCCATCCCCTCTTTTCCATCCATCAGGGTAACATTTTCTTTCCCTACTTTTACAAACTGCTTATTCTTTCTCTTTGTTCTTTGAAGGATTTCCCTTGTTCTCTTCTGGTTGCCGATTTCTCTGGTTGAACCATTACTTCTTTGTGATTGTTTTTCCATTATCATAAAACCGTTCAAAAATAATTGTTTATCAGAGTTAAAAAAAATCTTACATTCGAGTATTACATTAACGGTTATCTTATTTTATTATATATACATATTTCATATATTAAAGTTCCATTTTCATATTTTTGTCTTCTTTTTTTTAACCTGATATTTTATTTTTATTACAATTAATATGAAAATGTGATTTGAATTAAATTTAGTAGTTTAGGTAAAAATAATGACCAGGTTCATGTAGCAAAACTTTTAAAGTATAGGATAAATTTTTAATTCTTTATTTTTTAAATAATTACAACTATAAATAATTGAATTTGATATAAAGGTTATTAGAGTTAACCCTTAGAGCGATAGGTGGATGGTATGAGGAATTCAAGCAGTATTTATTTGTCTTACGTTTTGGTATTATGAACTAATTTTTTTTTTTTTTTTTTAGGTTTTATAATTCATTTTGATAAATAATTACAGTTATAAATGCTTTATATTTTTAATTTTTTTACATACTTACCCTTTCCGACATCCCATTGAACCGAACTTTATAAAATTTACTCTTTACAGTATATTATGCTATATTTTCTGCATTTAATTTGCAGATTACTAATGGAATCAGTTAAACATTGTTCTTACATTTATAGTTCATATTTCATATATTAAATTTGCATTTTCATATTTTTGTCTTTTTTTCAACCTGATATTTTATTTTTATTAAAATTGATATAAAAATGTTATTTGAACTAAATTTAGTAGTTTAGGGAAAAATAATGAGCAGGTTCATGTAGCAAAACTTTTAAAGTATAGGATAAATTTTTATTTCTTTATTTTTTAAACAATTACAACAATAAATAATTGAATTTAATATAAAGGTTATTAGATTTTTTTTTTTTTTTTTTTAGGTTTTATAATTCATTTTCATAAATAATTACAGTTATAAATGCATTATATATATTTTTTTTTTTACATATTTACCCTTTACAACATCTCATTGAACCGAACTTTATAAGATTTAATCTCAACATATTGGCAGTAATTTGTAATCGATCATTTTACAGTATATTATGCTATATTTTCTGCATTTGATTTGTATTACTTTTTTATTTCTGAGTTGAAAATTTTGAATCGAGTATATTATTAATACAAAAAAATATTTACCACTGTAATCTTTAATATCTCCGATGAGAATGAAACTAAAATTCACAAATGTTACAAATGTATCAGAGTTTGACACTACCGCAAAGTAATAATATTTTATGAAATTGGGACATACCTAAGAAGATTTATTGCTCCAATAATTCACTGACAGACATAAAAACATGTTTGAAGTAATTCATAATTTCTAGAAACGAATTCGTTCCTTAATAACGAATGTGTAATTAATTTTAAGTTTTCAGTGTAATGTTTATAGAAATTGGTAAGATCGCCTAACATTGCTTAACATCGCCTAGAAAGTTCTCCAGTACTGAAGCAGCAATAATAGTTTATAATTAGTATAAAATTATAAGTTGATAATTTTAAAATTTGCTTTCATTCAAAGAATAATGCAAAAACAGTAATGAAATATAAAAAATAGTTTAATTATAGTTCTGTGAAATCTTAAATGATGTAGAAAAATTATTTTTACAATTTTAGCTGTTTTGTGCTACACAGAAGTAACATAAGAGTTTATTAAACTTCAAAGCTAAATCTAAAACTAGATAGCCCATTCCCGTCACCCTCCTTTATATAAAAACTCAGACAAAATCAACAGGTGCTTATCTAAATGTTTGAGTGAAAATCTTGGATTTATAGAAATCTTTTCTCTTAACTGTGGACCGTCTCCACTGATTAAATCAAAGCACATACATGTATAAATTTTAATTAGTACTATTCACATTTTTCCTCTAAAGAGCAGTCTATTGCACAATTGCATATACAGCTTATTACTCTGCACTATTGCATATACAGATTATTACTCTGCACTATTGCATATACAGCTTATTACTCTGCACTATTGCATATACAGATTATTACTCTGCACTATTGCATATCCAGCTTATTACTCTGCACTATTGCATATCCAACTTATTACTCTGCACTATTGCATATCCAGCTTATTACTTTGCACTATTGCATATCCAGCTTATTAGTCTGCACTATTGGATATCCAGCTTATTCCTCTGCGCTATTGCATATCCAGCTTATTACTCTACAATATTGCATATCCAGCTTATTACTATTGCAGTTTCCAACTTCCTTCGGTCTTAGTTGCGTCGAGATTTCGCTAATAGTTTTCTTGAAGATCTTTCGTAAGCCATTCTTAAAACTTACTTGGAATCATCTTAGTCACTTCATTCAAAACATATAAAAAACTCAGCAAAAAACAAAGCTCAGTAAAAAAACTTGTATCATCCGAATTGTTCTTCTACTCCACTCATATCTCAAATTTATTCTTCCATGATTCCTGTGAAGCAGCATTTATTCGAAGAACAAAAGGACCAGTTCTCTGTCCTTATTTAACGAAAATGAAATTAATCCGTAAATAAGAAAAAACCGTAAGTTCTAGTTCATTCTATATTACTTAGACGAACCGATCCTTTACAGCAGCTTTAAAGCATGCTTGGTGGTCAATTTATTTATTACTCTAGTTTTTAATTTAGTTTTGTATTACTATCTCGAGTTATAATAAATACAAATTATTTTCTCTTCATTAATGTCCTACTTTTTGTCGCCTAAGAGGTATCTTGTGAGCATTTATCTCATGGTAGACGATTTGTACTATTTTTTTATATAACTATATGTGATGATAACAAAAATCATTTCGATTACTTTCAATGCAATTTGAAATTGTAAATTTCATTACTATCTCTTCCAGCAGTGGCTAAAGAATCCAGATCTCGTAAAATATCTATGATCTTCTAGCCTTGGTTCATGATTAAAACTAAGAAACGCAGATGTAATATAAAGAAAACATATGAAATACTAGGAAAACATAGACGTTTATATCTCAATATGAAAAAAATGCTCAAGGCTATATTACTCTTAAAATTCTTAATAATATTACCCTAGAAAATAACCAATTATAATATTTTTGAATAAAAAGTTTTATTCTTACCATAAAAAATAAACGCTTCATAACTACATGTTGTAATAATTGAAAATTGATTTTATTATTGAAATGTGTGATAAGTTCTAAACCGTATAGCTGAAAATAGTGGTTCTTTTCAGAATACTTGAATCTATATAAACTATCAAGGGCTAACTTAAGGAAAAATTACTATGCTGTCATCACCTGTAACAGGTGGCACAATTACTCTCACCAATTTAACTAATTTTTATAAGCATCTGGAATTTATGAAGATTACTATGTTTTTGGTTGGTTACCTCAAGAATAAACCTCTTCCCCCTACTTATGACAGAAATAAACAGACGGGGGATAAACAAAAATTATAGATTGTTAAATAACGTGTTGGTTAAATTTACTATTACTAATACATATTATTTATAATAAATAAAACACGCCAAATAATTCTTTAAATGCGTCAGATTCAATAAATAATCTTACATGTTTTAAATAAATTTAAAGTATTATTTAAATATTTATATTAGTAGTATTTAATGTAGTATTGAGAAGGTTGAAATACAGTTCCTCAATAAAAACCCTATGAAAGGAAGTAAATATAACTCCTGCAGAAAAAATAAATGGATATGGATAAGCCATGAAAGGACCATAAAAACTATAATAAAAATATATCTTAAAAGTTATGAGAAAGAATATCATAAGTATAAATACACATAAAAAGAAACGAATATCATCAAATAATATAGTTAAAAAATAATTATACTTAGTAATTTTCTATTATTGTTATTTAACACTTGTATTGATTACAATATTTTTTTTGTTATTATGTTCTCTATATGTATATTTAATTTTTTCCAGAACGATTTTCATGACTTAAGTAAAAAAAGTGTTCAAGGAAAGCAAGGACGGTTGGAGGCGTTCAAAATTCATTGATCTTGAAATGGAGCGGGGAAAGATGAACCTTAGCAGAGAGATAATGATATTGTGGAGGAGAAGTTAAGGTAATCTTAAAGTCATGAGGGGGGCGCAAACAGAAAGAAGAAAAATATAGCGACAGTGAGAGTGGCTGTGAGAGTCCTATCTGAATATTGGGCCCTCTTGTGATTCAGTTTGTAAAGGTTCGCTATCTGCAAGGTATAAGGTTCCTATCCACACACCTCCTGAATTCTCATTGGCTGCTCACTCCCTGCCAGATTCTTTACTATTCACATCACACCTCTCATCTCCAATGCCTTATGTTACCTTCCGCTGCATATTTACACTCTAAACAACATATCCTACACTTTTTTTTATTTACAGTATTCAAAGAAATCAAAGAGCAATGCTTAAAGTAATAAAATTCGAAGAGTTGACGTTTGTACCTATCAACTAAGGTTTCCAACCTTTTTAGGTATGGAATAGTATTTCATAGTTTAGTATTTTTACTGACATTAATTTTATCGATTATTATTTTTATAATCCAATTCTTATCAGTTTTTTTTTTCATTTTAATATCAAACTAATAAAATAGGTAAAATGTATTAATATCTCATGTCGGATAATTATGAAAAAAAATAATCCACATTGCATAGAGTCCAGTCTAATTAGGACCTGAAATTTGGGAGATGTTTTGAAAATTTACTCATTCATGTTTCTTCAGGTGAGGTGGCAAATTTCAATTTCGACACCTCTAATTTGCCTCGAAAATATTTTTAAAAAATTATATATTTTCATTATTTTCTTTAATATTAAGAAAAACGAGCATTTTTCAGACGCATCAACTTCTACTAAATTAAGTAAATTCCTTATATTTTTACTTTATAATTTATTTCTTTTCTGTCTCAAGCATGGTTCCGAAAACATTTCTTATTCGAATAAATTCCATTACCCACGTTATACTACATCAATGAACAATAAATTATCTACTATATTCCAATGATCATTTTTATTTATTTATTTTTAACGTGGTCCGACAATAGGAGTGTAGTCCCACCAAACTAGGATAAAAAATAGGTTTCGGTTGAACCTTTTAGAGAATTCCTGAAAATGTTTCATTTATTATTTTTTGTTTTAATTTTTAACGTTCTTTCTGCTAACCAATAGGTTAAACCACATCTCGCCTCATGACTTTAGTCGCGCTCTATTCAAAACTAAGGTCCAAAACCAAAACGATCATCAGAACGAACATCGTTAGTAATTTATTCTTCTTTAATTAAGTATAATATTTACATAATTTATTAAATACATAATTATGAGAAGATAGTTTACCTTGGATAATATACATAGAAGGAGAAGGTGGTTGCGTGTGGGGCAGAGAATAACACAAATAAATTAAAAAAATTATTTCTTAGTCCCAACGTTTCGGCCAGAATTTCTAGACTTCATCAGGGCTATGAACAAGTTATAGATTTTTTTCGTTCTTAGCTCTGATGAAGACTAGAAATTCTGGCACAATACAAAGTTTTTTTTTTATTTGTATTATTCTCTGACCTCACCCCAACCATCTTCTCCTCATATATTATATAAATATTTACACAGATACAAATATAGAAATACAGGTATTTATCAAATTAATAAAAAAAAAAAACTATTTATTTTTAACCAACGTTTCACCTCACCTTGCAGGGCTTCTTCAGGGCTAAATGAGAAAAAAAGATACAAACATTTTAGAATCAACAGAACATTAGAAATAAAAACCTTTTCAAAACAATTGTTAAGTTTATAAATTATATTTAAAAAAAACTAAAAATAATAACAATATGAGGAAATGTACATGTTGGTAGACTAGAGATAAGTTACTAATAAAAATAACCAGTTGTTATATAAGTTCTCAATATAGATCTAGACACATAAATTGCAGGAGACTACTCGTTAAAACTTGTTTTAAATGTATGTGTCTATATCAATATTGAGAACTGATATCACACGTAGTTATATTTATAAATAACTCGTCTCCAGTCTACCAACATGTATATTTCCTCATACTGTTATCATTAATATTTTATTATTTTTAGGTTTTCTATATACATTACGAACTTAAAAATTGTTTTGAAAAGGTTTTTATTTTTAATGTTCTGCTAATTCTAAAATCTTTGTATCTTGTTTATTCATATAGCCCTGACGAAGCCCTGTGGGGCGAAACGTTGATTAACGAAAACTAGTTTTTTGTAACTGATTTGATTCCTTTATTGACCGCCACCCGGACTATATTCCTCCAATAAATATAAAATAGTAAATATAAAAAATAAATAAACTGTGCGATATATGCAGTAATAGAATGCATACTATCATGCTATATATAAATTCATTTAAAAGAAAATTTTAAAAAAATCAAGCGGAAGTAATTTATTCAGTTGGAAAGGTTATGACTAGCCACTAAAAATAAGAATTTATTTTTTTTTAATTTCAGGAGGAATATACTCCTTAAGTATGCATAGCCTAAGTGCTTGCAACCAACCAGGTAAAAGACTGCGGACTCATAGTTTATTATCAATAATCCAGTGTCTCTAATCTCAATACATTTTCGAAAAACTAAATGGTAACAAAAAATTCCTTAGTACACTGATCGTTTTATTACCGCTCCCCACCCCCTTCCATCTAAAATAACCGAGCGTCAAGTGTTTTTATAAAAGGAAATTAATTTTATAATTAATTAGACACATAAGAAAAGAAACATTTATACCCATACATTTAAATATACAAAAGTAATATTGTTAACAAAATAGTAGAACGTTAACGTTTGTAAATAAAATAATAAAATGCTAAATAGTGCTTCTTCAAAGAGTGCAAGAGTCGGGAAGAAAAAAAGGCAGTTATTTCACCCCAATTTTTGATTACTTTAATGAAAACTATGTATAATTACTAGTCAAAACTGACGAGTCTACCAAGTATAGGTAGGGGGAATAAAAAATGGCGGCTGTTTCAAAACCTTAAAAATATATCAATTTTTCATTCGGAGCTCTATATCTTAAAAACTACCAACAACACTAGAAAATCTAAAAAAGCATTATTTAAAGAAGTAAATTATCTTTGTAGGGGTAGTAGTTTTTATGATATTCACATATTAATATAAATTCGGCAAATGAAAATTTGTCCGAACAACTATAAATCAATTTATTTTAGCAAATTTCATGAAAACTGCTACTCCTACGAAAATAAACGTCATAAGCTAATTTATAGCTCATTAAACTAGCTTTAATTTGATTGCTAATAGACATCTGCACGTCAAATGGTTTTTGAGATATAAAATTTTCCAAATAAATTCACCAACTACTGATCATTCAGTACGTTCCATACATTTTTATGAAATGTTGCTTTTTAAAAAGCTATATCTCGAGAACTATTGAACGTAAATAGCTCTATTAGGGCTTACATTTTAGCAAATTTACTCTACTTTAAATGACGCTTTCTTGGATTTTCTATTATTGTTGGTAGTTGTAAAGATATAGAGCTCCTAATAAAAAAATAATTATTTTTAACGTTTTGAATCAGCCTCCATTTTTTATTCACCCTACCTATACTTGGCAGACTCATAAATTTTGACTAGTAATTATACCTACTTTTCAATTAATTAATCAAAAATTGGGGTGAAATAACAGCCTTTTTTCTTCTCTTGAGCTCTTGTACTGAAGGTGATATCGAATATTCAAGAATTTAAAAAAAAATTAATATTTATTATTGGAGTTTTTTTTTTTTACTGAAATAATTTTTCCATAAGAATTTTAATCCAAAATAGATCATAAACTAAAACATTGTTGTTGTTTTTTAAAATGAGGCAAACGTTTTACACATGATAAATAAGCACTGTTATTAACCCAGATGATCAAATAAGCCGTACTTGTTATAATGGATCGTTTAGAGAACTTACTAATGGAGCCAAGTAAGGCGGGCTTTGAAGGATTAGTTTCAATAACTTAGTACCTCAGGATATTAACCTAAATCATTCATCTAAGCCTAATTCAAAAAGCGACTTTAATTCATGAGCTGTTAAAAGTTATACAACATTCAGAAATCATAAAATATATAGCCATCGTTTCATTTGAAATTTTTTGTTTTTAATCAGCACTGTATTATTCACTTAATTTTGATTTTCTTACCTATTGTTGTTTCTAAAATACATTAGTAGGTACGTTAAAAAATTAGCATTGACTAATAAAATTTTCATTCCAAAAGTATTTTTTATTTCCATCGAATAATACAAATACTACATAACACTGAATTAAGGGAACTTCATCCAATAAATATAATTCAATTGACAGCATTGCAGCGTATAAGATGGGTTTATAATGTTGTAGGGCTTAGTAACGAGTAGATCTCTAAAATGTCAATAAACACTGAACCGACGGGCAAACGTTCGAGTGGTAGACCGAAACGTAGATAGGAGGATTAGATTCGCTTTATGATATTAATAAACTTAGATTGGATAAAGCTATTATGTAGTTGAATCCAAAGTATTTCTTATTGCTTTATTATTTGTTATTCCATTTTCCATCCTATCATTGGATTTTTTAAGGTTTATATCCCAAATTTTGTAAATTGATTTTTTGGGGTAAAAATTCTCAAGAAATATTTTAAATATCATACTTCTTACTGTTTTCAGCCTACTTGTATCCGTTATTTTTATAGCTTTGTTTACATAAAATGCCACCTACATATTTAATCATTATTTTGACTATTCCTGATTTTTAAAGTATATTTTTTATTAGATCATTCATCATTAATTCTGCTATTAATACTGATAAATTTGGGATATAAACCTTGAAAAATCCGATGATAGGGTGGAAAATAAAATAACAAATAATAAAGCAATTAATAAAAAATACTTTGGATTCAACTACATAAAAAGTTTATCAGAAGATATCCAGAAGTCATTTAAAGATGATGATGTTGACGAATTTAGTATAGACCTAACAATTAAATTAAGCATTATTATAGCAATTTGAAGGACGAAATTGAAATAAAACGTCAATATGGATTAATATATAAAATTGCGTATTTAAATTGTCCAGCTATCTATATTGGTGAAACAAAGCAATTGTTGGGGGATAGAATACATATTTATTTATATTTCAGTAAGATAAACAGAGAACAATTTAGCAATGTTAAAAAAGTCGCACTAAAAAAAAAAAAGGAAAAAAATGAGTTCAGGGACCACAAAAACCATACACCCTAATATATTTCGACCCACACATTAAAGCCAACAGTAATAGATATAGCACGTTAGGAAACCCTTAAGCAGAAACGACACCATGACTTCTATAGGTTTTAGAGGAAAAATGCACCAGCAAAAAATATTTATATATATTAAATTCCTATTAATATTAAAAATGTTAATTTGAAAAATAAAAATCATAATTACGTTCCCAAAAGCCGTTTAATGCCAATTAAAAAAAACAACAATATTTAATATTAATTACAGTTTAGTAACCAAGCTGGACAATATTCATATTCGCACAATATATGTTTGAAAATATGAGCATTATCAAAATTCGACTAATATAAAATTTTTGGATAAATAATTTAATTTTTATGTCAGTTTATGAACAAAATAACAACAATATTTCGGGAACGAGTCTGCTGCTGAAGGTTTGATTTTCCGCATAGAAAGTTAAAAGGACAAAACGTATTCCCCATTTTTTTATAATGAGCCGTCTAAGTGACAATGAATACATGTTTACTTTTAAAAATGTATTTTTCGGTTTTTTTATTAATAAATATAATTCAGAAGTGAAATTTAATTTAATTAAAATTTTTAAACGTCACCCCCTTGATTCCGATAAAACGAAAAATAAAATTAGTTACCACCCTTAGATGTCGAATTATAATGGTCAGACTCAGGCATAAGAACCAATAAAACATATTTTTCACATAAAATGACTAATAATAGGAAAAAATTATACTTATATAATTTTAATATTAATTAAACTGGTTTCAAGCGTCGCGTTCGAATTTTCCTGTTCTCAACAGGCGTAACGGTTCGAGTATTTATCATTTTTAGTCATTCTAATCTCGTATGCCAATGACTCTTTTACAAGTAAAAAACAAAAATAATCAACAAAATGATAGAGAACGTATAGAAATAAAATACTGAGTAAATAACTGTTTACCGCTTTATGCAGACCAACGTTTAATTACGTTTTTAAACACTTTCATGCACTATATAGGGTTTATGATGACCCCATGTTCTGTAGACATTTGTTGATATGCCCCTAAGAAATTGATATCAGGCTTATATGATACGCTTGTAGTTTCCATCAAAATCAGATGCGTAGCTCATCGTACATTCCGTCGATCAATCATCACTCACAGCACAGTATTGCATCGCTATCGGATTTATACACCTGTACCAATTTCAGCTTCATCGGATAATCGGAAATGAGTTAAAATAAAATTACACATGCATTTCCGGCAGCAGTTAAATGGAATAATAGCGTTTAAAATTAATATCGATTCCACCAATATTTTCTTTTACTTCTGTATCTATCTTTTCTGTTGAGACAAAAGTTGTTTTAATAACATCATACCACCGTGTTCTGTTTACAAAAGGAGAGCGAACAAACAACTAGGAAAAGCAAACCCGACCCATCGTATCCACAGATATGTATTAGCTTTGAAATGGTACTCACCTAGAGCAAATGACTTGTACAGCAACGCAATAAGAAAGATTGATATGCCTGAAACAAAAATAAAATAGTTTAATTTTATATTTTTCTATTGCAATTAATGAGGAATAGTTTTAGTAACATTTTTTTATAATTTTTATAGGAAATATTATTTTCGAAATTCTGGTAAGAAAATTAATATATTTTCTAGCACCAAAGGGCAAATACATACAATTTTCAACAACCTTACATAATACCATATCAAACAACAACGGAATAAAATTAGCAGTCTAAAAATAAAAAATAAAAAAATTTCTTTCATTTGTTTTTTCTGATAAGAGAATGTACAGAGGCTAATACATTACTAGAAGGAAAACAAATGCATACATTTAAATAACGCACAAGTATACATAAAATCCTAATCCCATAAAATAATAACTATTTGTATGACAAATATTTAAGTTTAGTAATGTTTAAGCAATAGAGACACATATATTTATAACAGAACAAATTTACATAAACTTTAGTCGTAGTTTATTTTAAGCATAGCACATTTTTTATTTATAATGATTTTTTTCAAAAATTCAATTCTATTAATTTTATTACATTAGTATATAAAGTAAATGTTCTGATGGAAATAAGCATTAATGATGGAATAACCTTTAATGTAATGGACAATTCGATTTGACCTATACTCGGCGAAAATAGCGTTCTTTAAGGTCACAGAATACATACTTTAGCTTAAAAGTAACTTTACGTAAAGGAATGTTAAACTGTTAAACATATTGGCTTCGATTTTGATATATTAATTATTTGTTTATAAAATTTAAAAGTTTAATTACGAGTATTAGTAATCAGTACTTCAAAAAATGTTTACAAAATGTAAAGCAATCGTTCTCATCATTTAGCACTTAGAGTAACTCCTACTATTTTAATTGTTTTTTTTTGTTTTGTTTTCTGTCAAGGTAATTTTTATTAATGGAAATAACAACTTCATTTCACTTCGTATTCTGTGCTTATTTAATCTTTACTAATTATTTTCAACTATATTACATTTCAATACAAAAAGAATTAATCAGGAGATTACAGAATTTTTTTTTCAATTACGTAGTATTTAAGTACAAGAAGTTATTGATTACAAGTTTACTCACAATTTTCCAGTTTGGTGTAATCAATTACAAAAGTACTCACTAATTTTAGGACTTGGTATAATCAATTACAAAGGTAATAATTGTTGATTACTTGATAAATTAAATTAAATTGTTTATCATATGTTAAATGTAGAAAATGCTTGATATTTTATTTCAAATTAAAATGATTATCAATAACCTTATTCAAACCCCAATATTTATGCTCTAAACAACTTCATAGAGAGTGAATAAATAAAGATAATTTTTTTTTAATAATTTATTTATTGTTATATAAACTGTATACATATACACA
>NW_027112673.1:289578-297862 GCF_000696795.3 Halyomorpha halys | reverse complement strand
CTATTGAATAGTGAAGTTATAGATATTAGTTTCATTGACTATCGAATAGTGAAGTTATAGGTATTAGTTTCATTGACTATTGAATAGTGAAGTTATAGGTATTTAAAATGCTATTGGAAACTAAATTGGCAAGTGAGCCTTATTGCCAACTCTTGAAGGCTACCTAGGGCTTACCACTCTACCTAATAACAAAGTCAAGATTCACTTCTCAGGCCAGGTGCATAAATAAAAATTATATGATTGAGGTGCGAATCTTTTTTTTTTTTTGTCTTATATAAAGTCGGGGTCGAAAGTCTCATTTTTTCGAGACACCCTTAGTAGCGTACTCCGGAAGACCACAAACACGCAGCGACTATATCGCCTCCTTAAATTATCTGTCGTGCCCCGCAAGATAGAACCTGATGCCACCATCACCAGGACAGATACGAGGCCTAGCTGGCCAGCCTCTGAGGGAGATACAACCCTTTTCGAAATCCTGAAGCAAATTTATTCACCATTTCGCCCACTGACACACGACGCTATAAGACGCGGGACGTGACTGCGGCAGCGAAGACGTCACACACAATGCAGATAAGCCATTATAATATCTTTTAAATGAGACCCCCCGTATTGCTGTTCATATATAATTGACTATATCTGCTAATACACTAACCAATAGATTGGTCCTCCACGGATTAAGAGTTGGTTTCAGAGAAATAAGTATGTTGACCCGTTGGCTAAATATCTCCAAATTTCAACCTCTTTTTTCCCACGCTATAGATTTTATTCCAGAATACAATCAGGTTTCCTGCAGTAAAACATTTAGCAGGCTCAGAGGTAAGGGATATCCATGGCATGTTAAATGTAAACATGCTAAATTTTATAGGATTGTGAGCAGCCTAATTAAAAGTCCATGCTATATGCTGAACCAAAAAACGAAACGAAAAAATGTTGATTTTTTTGGTAAATTGTTTTGTATCCTTGTAATCTTTACGAGATAATAAAATCTCCAACAGCTACGATACATCATCTTTTCTCCACCTCACTTGTTCCTTATTTCCTCTTGTAGTTTTTTCTCCATCTCTTTATAATTACTTTTATTCCTTACTTTATTAGAATTAAAATACGTCCAAAACGAAACCAACTAATCTATCAAAACGACAGCAGGCAAAAATGTAAGGACATTAGCAGACCTATTAACAGACTCACAAAAAGGTTAAATGTTACATCATTTTAACATGCTAAAACAAGGAAATAGTTTCAACCACATTTTAAACTAAAGATCTTGAATACTTCTAATGCAATATTTTCGATTCACGCATTGCTTCTCGTATTTTCTCTTAATACGGTTTACGTTCAGTTTTGATACACTATTATAAAGTGTAAATTAATAGTTTTTTTATACACATTTCTCATATCGTCTACATAATGTTTCCTTATATTACTTTCCAAGACAGATGGAAGTAATAAAAATATGTAACATAAATTGACATTAACGTATCAAATACATTATTCTGTTTGAATTTCTAGGAGAATACGGTATTTTAATTTCAATCTTATTGCCACAAAAGAAGTAAATAGCAATTATAGTTATACTGAAAATTCACCCGAAAAATACACTTAATAATCTTACGAATTCAATGCCTTTCATAGCAGTAACCCAGACATATTTGCTGAATCATTCTACAACGAAAGTGTATCTGGTACCGTCTGAATCACTTTTGTCTGGTAAGCATACTTTTTTCTGACTTCCCATCCCCTTCCGAAAATGATTTTATTATATTTCACAGCTGACAGACATCCTAACCAATCCTAACACTATCCTCAGTACCCACGCCGATGACAAATGCTAGCAGTTAATAATAACCCTTTGATTGTATCCCAAACTCTCCAGTCCCATATCACAACCCTCGAAGAATGGTGCCGAAATTGGAGGATAAAAATAAATCCCAACAAATCCCATCAAATCACCTTTACTCATCGCCTTAAAGCTGCCGACTTCCCTAAAGTATACTTTAATAATCTTGCTCTTACCCCTGTAGAACAGATCAGCTACGTTGAACTATTGCTGGACAAACGACTGGCTTGGAATCTTCACACAAGACGAAAAGACAGGAAACTTCACGTCGATTTCGATTATTTCAGCACTTACTAGACAAACTGTCTAAACTTCCATTGCATTACAAAAGACTGATCTACATGACAATAACCTACTAGATCTACAAGACCTATCTGGACACACAGAGTTGAGCTTTGTGGCTCTTCTAAACCTTCGACTTCCTCTCGTATTCAATCCTTACAATCCAAAATCCTTCGTATAATCCTGAATGCTCCTTACTTTTTCACCAATAAAATCATCTATAAAGACCTATGTAACCGATGTAGCCCGAACCAGATATCAATCTTCCATTATAAACTTCCTAACCACTCAAACCCATTAGTTTCTAACCTTGCTTCCTCTTCCTCCATTCCTTATAATCATCCGAGGAATCTGAAAAGAAGATGGCCTGGAGGCTTAATATTGTAAAAATGTTTTTTGTGCTACCAATGGGTGGTTGGTTTCTCTACATGCTTGTACCATACCATTATGATCTTACTTCAAATTTACTCGTATTTTATGTACAGTTGTAAATATCAATAAATAAATAATTTCAACAAATATCTAGAAAGGGACCAACCCTAGAAAAAATCTGTTTATATAATAAGATAAAAAACTCTAAAAAAAAAAAAAAAAAAGATCCTTTTAATCATTTTCTATATCTAAAATCTTCCTTGAAGACTGGTCATGTATGAAAATTTGTTCCACCGAATTATTTTTTTTTCCATATAAACGGGTTCATATGTTAGGAATTGTGCCTTACACGATAACATAAGCTCAGCATAGATTTTTATAGAATTCAATTCCTTTTGAAGAAATTCAGAAAGAATTCAATTCTTTTCTAAGCGCCTTGCAATCGGTTTATGACAATCCTTTTGGTTTTCCCTTACAAATGACGACATTGGAATTCCTTCGGAAACATCCGTTGTTTTCATTATTTTGTACACTTGTTCAGTGAAGTCGAGTAAAGGTAATATCAAAAGTCTGGAAAAATAGAATCTGTTTTTCCGAGCTGACGCAAGCTCACTAGCTATTCATCAGGACTTTTGATATTACCTTTGCTGTTCATCATGAAACAAGTTTAAAAATTATAAGAAATATCGTACTAGAAGAAGATAGTTGACCATATGAAGTAGATTGTAGGAAGATAACCTAGACTATCTTCCTCTAAAGATCGCTTTTTATTCCATTCAATTCTTTTGAAAACATCTATGCGCCTTGCAATCGCTTTATGACAACCTTTATGGTTTTCCCTTGAAAATGACGTCGTTGGAATTCCTTCGGCAACATCCGTCGTTTTCATTATTTTTTACACTTATTCAGTAAAGTCTGGTCAAGGTAATGTCTAAAGTCTGAAAGAATAGAATGTAAGATTCATTCAAGAATTTGGGGAAAAATGTAGAAAAAAAAAAAATTATTGTAGTACATTTGTTGGTCAATAAAGCCACAAAATAGCAGGAAAAACTATTTAATGTTAAAAAATGTTTCACCCCCCTTTACAGGGCTCGTCCGGACTAAATAAAAACAAGATACAAACATTGTAAGAAGGGACAGAACATGAAATAAATATACGAAGAAAGTAACAAAATATGTAAAAAAATATATATTATTTATAATATATAAAAAATAATCATAAACTTCAGTTAAGGAAGTATAAATTGAGGTAACTGTAGAACAATACTTGGAACAGTTGGAAATATGGTACAAATGTAAAACAGATAGGTGAGGTTAATGTGCCAAAGGTAAGGAACAGTAACAGGCAAAAAAAGAAATACTAAGAATATTAAAAAAAAAAAAAGATAACGGAGAAGGAAGTACCTTTCCTGATTGAAAAAGATACCTATAAGTAAACTCACAGGATCATCTAATCTCTACTATAATAGTAAGGTATTACAATAGGCAAAAGAATGAGATAAATTTAAAAGTACATGTATAAGATATTACATAATCTGTATAAGCGGAAGGGCCTCTATAATGCTGATATTTTGCATAAATTGCAAAATAGATCGGTGAAAACACCTTTCTATAGTTAAGAATATTTCATTGGCATAAAACGTTCTCTTAAAGACAAGAAAGAATAGAAAATAAAACTACAACGACGAGTTAGACATAATAGCGTATTGAAGCTGTTCTTTGGCTTATTGATGGGGATGGCCTTACGCACAAGTATCTATGAAATCATACTTTGACATATAGTCAGAGGAGAATCAACCAACTTCTTGCATTTTATCGGGCCAAGGAAGACTTTTTTATCACGTAAAGCGATCTGAGATAAGACTTGGGTCCACCACTATACTCGAGCGCAAGCAGGCGACCAAAAATAGCGGAGGATAAGAGAAGACATCCCAACAAAAAGCCAAAATGCGTTAAAGTTAAAAATGGAATTTTTAAGGATTTTTTTCACGAACATAATAGTTATTGCTATCTACTACTGCATTCTGCACTTTTCGGAACAAAAAAAATCATTTTACATACTGCCCATAAACGCCAAAAGCCTAATAAAATGTTCTGAGAAACACTCGAACACCTATCATGTAATTCAGATTTATCGCCAGTTTTTTGTTTGGACTACAGAAAAGGGGTTTAGGAGGAAAGAGTTTCAACAATGAGGGAAGAAAATGTCTGGATCTCAAGGAAAACCCAACCCCTTCTTTTTACATGGAATAGAGAACAAAAAAGTGGGAAAAGGGTCAATAAGAAGGATGGTGTTAAAAAAAATTCATATTGGTCGTCATACTTTGAAGATCACGCGAAGTAACATTTAAATATAAAAAGAATAATAAAAAAGTGATGAAAATTTATGTTACAGTGAAGTTAACAAGAATGCCATAAATAAGCCTGCGAGACAATAGGCAATAATGAGATAATTGGTATTTATCACATTGAAAGCATCCTGGTTGACTTGCAAATGGAGCCTTTGGTTGTTTCGTCATAGAAAACCTAAGATGAAGTTAAATAAATGTCTTTTTCCTCGTAGTTATAACCTAAAGAGACCGATTTAAAATGAAAGGGGAAGAGGACATTATTTTGCCTAACTAAAACAGTGTCCTTGTGATTATGTCCTGAATTTTCAGAGCTCAGTAAAAATAAATCAATAATTCAACTTAGGTAAGATATAATGAAAGTTTTATGCAATACGAAACTGATTTATGGAAAATATAATAATAATATTCTTTATCTATTCTGAGGCTAGTCCTTTCAGAATAATATTACAGGGATCACAAGAGGCATTAGTGTCATAGAGTATAATGCAAAATTTTAAAAATAATAAAAATGAACATAAAGAACATCATGAACCGTAACTAAAATAATAATTTAGAGAAGAAATGAAATAAATAAACAACATTTTATAGTTTGTTTTTTTTATCCTACGCCAAAGGAGGATTTCTGCCATTTTGTTTCGAACAGCCCAGTATACTTTAGCTTTGTTCACGTAACTCCTGTCTGTAATCACGTCCACCGTTGCCGCACATGTAATTATGTGATCGCCAGTCATCTCACCATCTCCACACAGGACGCAGTCCGAAGACTCAGCCACTCCTATTCTCTTCAGGTGGTCCGCAAATAGTCATGTCCAGTAGCCAACCTGAAGCATTCCACTGCCACTGCCCTTGGTAAAGTCAATGGAGGGCGCCTCTTAGGATCTAGCAATGCCGCCCAGCTCTTGCTCCCACATTCTCCTCTAATCCTTTCCTCTGCTCTTTCAGTGATAGCGCTTCGGGCCATTTCTTTCACCATGTCCATGTTGATAGGAAGAAGCGGCTGTGGTAAGCTAGCCCCTAACCGTGCAAGTCGATCCGCCTCATCATTCCCAGGTATACGGCAATGGGCTCGAGTCCACTGCATTACCAATACTTTAAGTATTTCTCTTTTACTTTCTATAGATTTCCGGCATGCGAGAATTCTAGCATTAGCCGAGGGATGTCCAGACGCTATTGTCAGCAGTGCCCCCTTAGAATCCGAAAGTAGAACTACCTTCTTTTTAATGGCGTGAGTAAGCTTTTCTAAAGCTAAAGTAATAGCAGCTACTTCTCCACCAAAATTGGTAGCGTTTGTTCCAGCAGGTGCTGACAGTTAGAACAGGCTACTATAGAAACCTGCACCTGCATTTTTATTTGTCTCTGTAGCTGCCCCCATCGGTGTATATATGGATCCATTCTGGCTCAGGGTAGCGCTCGGCTATAGTGGCCAATGCCACAGTCCTTAGTTCTTCCGCTGGAGTCATGGATTTGTTGATAGGCATTATTAGATCCAGCACTATAGCATATGGTCACGTCCAAACGCTTTGTTTAGTCAAGTCAGGCAGAGGCTCTCTATCTCAAAGTTCAGGCCTAGGCTTGTGATAATGGAATTTGTTGTCTCAATAAATGTTAACTGCGTTTTTAGTCGCCCAGTATTACCAACAGTCCTGGCCCAGTATTCCTAAGCACGTGCTCGTAAAGGATGACGGCATTCATTTTTCGCCTATCTTTTAGGGAATCGATCTCTGCCTGCAGTTGCATGGCTAGAATCGGTGTCGATTTAGCCACACCAGTAATAATCCTCAATGCCTTATTTTGAACTATAACAAGACGTCCCAGCACTGAATCGGTAGCTGTAACCATAATACCAGAGCCATATTCCAGGACTGGTCTTATATATGACCAATATGCATGTCTTAAAACCTCAGCGGTTGCTCCCCATTTTATGGCTGTGATTCGTTGTATTAGTCGCAGTCTTGATTCTCCTTTATCTTCGGCCTGCTCACATTGCTTAGCCCAGGTTAACTTATCATCCAGGATCAGTCCTAGATATTTCGCTTCATGAGTCCTGCTAATAGCCTGATTATCAAGATTCACTCGGAGCTGCTTTGTAGAAAGGGTAAATAGTTGGAATACTGTCTTTTGCGTGTTAATAATCATTTCGTTTTCTTCTGCCCAGCTCTTCAGAACCTTTAAGGTATCGTTGGCCCACTTTTCAAGAGCACCGATCCTACTGCTGGTCCCCTAGATTATCAAGTCGTCAGTATACAGTAACGCTTCTGTACCTGGTGATTTCTCCATTAATGTATCTATGACGTCATTAATCTTAATGTTCAATAGCATTGGACTCAGTACTGCTCCTTGAGGGAGTCCCTGTTTTACTTGCTTGAATTCTGATGAGTATACCCTATACCTCACAGAAATATGCCTTTGGGAAAGGAATGATTTGATCCAGCCCATCAGTTTTCCATCAATTTTCAAAAGGGCTAATTTGTGTATTAGCTTATCTCTCTATACTCGGTCAAATGCTGATCTGAAATCAATGAAGACAGCTAGCGTACTTTAATATTCCTGAAATCCTACCTTAATTGCCTGGGAAAGGCAAGTTATATTCTCTATAGTATCTCTATGCTTCATGAATCCTGCTTGACGCTGTGATAAGCCCTTCTTGTTTTTGTATAGTGCAGATAGGAGTCTCCTCAAAACCGTTTTTTCCGCAACTTTACAGAAGGCACTCGTAGCTGTCAAAAGAATTATATGGTTTACCTTTTTTAATAATTGGTATGGCCTCCAAATATCTGGGATATATCCACTTTCCCATGTTAAATTAATGAACTTTAGAATAACGCTTTTGGCATTTGACTCTAAGTGCTTGAGGAACTCGGGGTGTATGCTGTCTATACCTGGTGCCTTTCCGCTTTTTGTGTCCTCTAGGGCTAGTGTCAATTCGCTCATAGAGAATGGCTCATTAATTTCACTCTTTGCTTCCTTGTTCCAGGTTATGCGAGGTATTTTATGCTTAGGTTTGAAATTGTTAGTTTGAGCAAAAATCTTGCAAAATATATTGGCAATATCATTCTGCCTAGATAATACTTTTAAACCATCTATCATAGGTTCGTTGGCATCGGTACTATCCCTGTTAATACTAGATAAGAACTTACATGCTTTAGTGCCATCTTTTCTAAAATCCATGTTTTCAAGGAATTTTCTTTATGTTCCCCTTTTCGAAGTTATAATGCGTCTTTTATGACGTAGATCAATTTAATTCTCAAATTAGTTTGAGAACTAAGTGTCCTAAAGTATAGTGAATATGTGGTCACACTCCAGTTGTGACAAAAATGAATCAAGTCCGCCATTGAATTTGAAAATTTCATCGGATTGAAAAGTGAATCGGTTGGTTGTTAAGGAATAGTAGAGGACAGTAAGGGAGGGTATGAAGGAGGCGCTTGGAACCGATAAGAATGGC
>NW_027112673.1:278127-287998 GCF_000696795.3 Halyomorpha halys | reverse complement strand
CATAAGGTATGATCGATCGGGAGAGTCTGTGAGAAGGTTCGTGTTGAGATCACCTGCGATTATTATGTTTTGGAAGAGAGGAATATATGAAAGGAAGGAGGATTCAAATGCATTATCAAAACGAACTCGAGGTGGGCGATAGATAACAATATAGAGGAGGGAAAAGGAGCATGACGTAAGTTGTACAAAAATGTATTCCAGATGAGTGGTGTCAAGGGAGGGAGACTTTAAAAGGAACTTTAAAGTACATTATAAATACTACAAAATATATTATCTAAATAGTATCCTCCTTAAAATAAAAAGACATCAAAATAACATAAACTTTAAAATATTAAAAAAATAAAATTAATTGCAGGATTTTGAAAAATAATAGTTTATTTTCTACTTATTATATTCCAATAAAACTCTAATATGTTAAAATTTGTTTAAAATATAACGCTGAAAAAGGACTAAACAAAATTTATGTTTATATTTATGTACGCAATATTATAATAAAATATGGGGAAAAAAATAGTTTATCCTAAAATATAAAAGTATTATTTACAATTAATTCCATTATTTTATTACAAATTATACCATATTTTAAAATTGGCCATATATAGGCATAAATTATTAATGTACAACATATTTATCCCTTCTCAAAGTACTCCAAAAAAAAACCCTAATTTTTCTGTTTTCTAAATCTGAAAACCATTATTTTTTTCTACAAGTTATTAATTATTAAATCAAGATGCATTATTTCAAAATATATTAAATCATTATGGAAATGTAAAAATTATCATCGAAGGATGGTGATATTGATGTATTTTTTAAATGTCTGTAACCTTCAATAAACTTTTCAGAAGATGGCAAAATTCCGACTTGCAGCATAAAATAACATACTCCACATGAGTTAAACATACATAGGATAAAAAATACTTTATGGAGTAGTATTTAACTGAGAATATGAACATGCTGCATACTGGACAGAACATAAAGCATGCTTTTCACCTTGCTGGACAAAGAGCACAGTGTGGCTAGGATTTAAAGTATGCTTTACAGCTTGCTAGACAAAGAGGACAAGTGGATAGGATATAAAGAATTCTTTACAGTTTGTTGGACAAAGAGCAGAGCGAGGATAGGATATATAGCATGCTTCATAGTTTGCTGGACAAAGATCACAGTGTGGATTGGACATAAACCATGGTTCATGGGTTGCTGGACCAAGAGCACAGTGTGGATAGGATATAAAGCATGATTTACGGCTTGCTGCAAATTGAGTCTATAGGATTAATGACAACAAAATGAACATAAACTTGCTTTATTCTTATTATATTCAAAATTACAATAGTTGAGGAAGTGAAGAAATAACTGATGTTTAAAAAATATTAGGAGTAAGGATTATAAATATTATTGTTTGGATTTTTTCCTTTTAAAAAGTGAGGCATGGCAAAGAATGGTTTTGGCCATTTCATTTTGTAACTTGGATTTCATTGGCATGATTCACTAAGAGAATGACCAATAGCTTCAGAGAATATCCCTCAAGATTTACATTGAACTAAATTAAAATATAGATAACATTTAAGTTAAATTTATTGAAAGATCACTAATTCACCAGAGACAGACTGAATAATAATTATGATTCATTATTTTATTGTAAATTTTAAAAGATCGTCTGTTAAAAACATAGAAACATAGAAACTCCACTCATCACTTAGACACATTACATGACATGTTGATGTTCACTTTCTACATCTTTTTTGTGTTATTAAAATATCTATGTTTCAATAAATACACAGATTTAATAGCCAAAAAACCTTTAACCTACTATATTGATCTTTAAATGATTTTTAGAAATTTTTTAACAAAAATGAAAAAAAATGTGTGTTGTAAGAACATTCATAAAGCTCTACAATATGTTTTTAGTGATCAAACGTATTATTTGGAAAATATTAATAATAATAAAATTATATCAAAATTAAACTGAATCTTTAAATAAAAATGTATTAATCGGTATGGTAATGTATACACCGTTGTTTCTGAAAATAAGTGTCAACCAACAATTAATTTTTTTATTGAAACTTTTTTCCATATGAAGTTTGAATATAACAGCTCTGATAAAACCTTTAATTTAAATATTCCAGATTTAAATTTCAAAAAAAAGTTTTGAAATAATATCTTTTCTTTTATAAAAAATCTTTTATTCTGCCAAAATCAAAATAAAAGTTATGCTTGTTTTATTTTTTTAATAAATCAGTTTCCCTTGGTCAGTGAAAATTTCAGTAAAACATAATAAATAACAAAAAACATATGTGTTTTACTAATATTAAACGTATGTGTATCGCTTATTGAAAGTAAGTGTTAATGAACAATTCACTTTTTTATTAAAACCTTTTTTCATACAAAAATTTTAAGCTTTTTTCCATATGAAGTACAACAGCTATAATAAAACTTTTAATTTAAATATTCCAGATTTAAAGTTCATAAAAAAGTTTTGAAATAATAACTTTTCTTTTATAATAAAACTTTTATTCTGCCAAAATCAAAATAAAAGTGATACTTGTTTTATTTTTTTAATTAATCAGTAAGCTTTAGTTAGTGAAAATTTCGGTAAAACAATAAAAGACAAAAAACATATATGTTCAGGATTTTCATTCTCTGGCCTGTATAAGTTAGAACTTACTAAGAATAGGAGAGCAAAAGGGCCTAGAATGCGGTGGCAACAGGTGCTAGTGAAAAAACTAGTAAAAGGAAAACAAATACATAGGTGTGAGTGAATGATTAGTTTTCTTTTTCTTTATTTTATAACAATTCATATATCAGCAATTAGTATAAAAACCAGCACAAATCTTAGTCGAAAGAAAAGAAAAAAATGATAACATTTCCATTTGATGTGAAATTCAATTCAATCACCAGTAGAATAATATTCAAAAAACAAAACTGTTATAAATGTGTCACCGTTAACACACAAAGTTAACTGTTTTACTCACCAAGTCCAAAAATGAAAATAAAAATGAACTTCTTTCACAGCAAGAACTTCAGTATAAATAAGTAATTTATATTACATGAAACAAGAGCCTCAAACATATTCATATAATAAATACAAAACAGAATTACCTGAAAAAATCTCCACATGTTTAAGTTAGAACCTTAACTAATTTCAACTAAATCTGTGAAATCTGAAAAGAGTGTAATGAATATTTAATCAAGAAAATATTTAATTTCCAATACATTTCTTTACAAGAAAT
This sequence comes from Halyomorpha halys, assembly GCF_000696795.3. NCBI lineage: Eukaryota > Metazoa > Arthropoda > Insecta > Hemiptera > Pentatomidae > Halyomorpha > Halyomorpha halys. The sequence continues at coordinate 284,771 of NW_027112673.1, read as the reverse complement.
ATTTTTAAATCAACCAAAACAAGAAATTCAAAGATAATCCAAAACTTTTATGTTATTATTATTTAAATTAAAAAAGTAACCATAAACCATTGGAAATACCTACAAATCTGAAAATAGATTAGCTTTCTCCTTGAACTTAATTCATCATTTAACATATAATAACTAATGTATAACTTAAATCTATTGGAACAAAGAAATAATAATATTGTTACAACATATCAAATTACCTCCAGGCACATTCATATTCTAAAATATTTGATCAGCTAACATTTGAACATAAAAAGTACACGAAAAATAATTATTTTAACACTGTAGTCAGTAACATTATCACTCCCACTAAGGAAATTGATAACGTTTATCAATAGGTTATATCATTAAAGAACAAGAACGTTTATCATTATTGTAATTTATGAATACAAATAGACTTAGTACTTAAATAAAAATTAAAGAAACTCAACCAAAACAGGGACCTCATTTATGCACAAGTTTTCACCGTAAATTTTCCAGGTTGATAAATCAACCGTTTGTGAAAACCAGGTCCAGTTCAAAGAATAATTTAATGGATTAATATAACCTTTACAGAGCAATTACTTTAGTCGAAAAATAACCAATGGAAACATGTTTGTTAAAAAAAACAAACTCGGATACGAGAGATACATTTTGAGGGGAGGGGGAAACTATTAGTTTACAGAACATATCGCTCGTAATATCTGTAAATAAAGTTTTTACGGCAATCTATTCAATATTTTAATCACCAGATATAACCACTTTAAAAACATCTTTTGTGTTTCATAAATTGTGAATATAACCAGTTTCCAGGAAACTTAACACAAAATAAGAAATTATGTGTAATAGTTCTTTGTTAATGCAGCATTAAACGTTAGTGCAACATAAATCTTAAAACCTGAGTAAAAATTATCAATATTGTAACAAATGTTTAAAGTGGTTTGATCTCTGGTTGTTTATTTAAAAATGATTAAACATATAGCCTGAAAAGTTTCATTTACCAATAACACGACCATTTTATAAGGTTAAGTCGGCATTGTAGGGTACGAGTTTGATGTGAATATAGGAAATAAGGCAGATTCACGGGGTACCTCTGGAATGTGTCCTCAGCCCCACTGTTTTCTCTGGCAATAAATGAATTGGGACTTAATTTGCCTAGGGGAGTTAAGCCACTTTATTTCCCGACGATTTGGAAATCTTCTATCGATCAGGAAGTATTCAAGAAATTCAACTTAAACTACAAAACGCAATAAACAGGATAAAAAAAAACTGGTCATTTACTATCAACATTCAATTTTCCCTAGACAAGACAAAATGCCTCCATTTCAGTAGAAAACGAAATACACCTCAGTCACCCGATTTATTTCTATGAAACTCTCTAATAATACCATACACGGATCACCATAGATTTTTAGGCCTAACTTTCGATAGAATATTAGCAACACCACATTTCTGTACTAAAGACTAACTGCACTAAAAAACTAAGCATCATTCTCTTACTAAGCCATAATTCCTGAGGTGTTGATAGAACTAGGCTTCTTAAACTTTATCAGGCATAAACAGGTTCGAAAATGTACTACGGCTCAGCTCGTTCCCAAATGCTTGCTAATCTGGATATAGTCGATCACAGAACCGAATCATCCAGAATCCGAATCGCGACTCGAGCATTTCGAACAAGCCCTATTCTATGCTTATGAACTGAATCCGTAATTTCACCTCTTTTGTTCAGTACTTGCGCTACCGGGACAGGATAAAGCAATTTCAACTCCATTAGAAATGAGTAACTGCCTCAAAAAGTAAATAAAAGATAGATGGCAATATGTTTGGAATGAAAGCCCATGGCGTAACTTAAAAAAGACATCAAGCCCTGGAGTACCTCCAGCCGCAAATTTCTTAGAGAGGAGGTCATATTGACTAGGTCTAGAATAGGTCACAGGAGGATCACTCACTCTTATCTTATTGCAAAACAAAATGTAAATCAACAATTTGACAATCAGGCATATCTACCAGGAATGTCCATACTTCACCTGGCACCTCAATAGCTTGGGATTGAGCACAAATATTTCAAAAAGTCTTGGGGACAACAATAAAACAATGGAGTTGGTGTTTCAGTTTTTAAAATCAGAAGATTTGCTGTAACAAATGTGACATCGAACAGACGGGAAAATATATATATATGTGTGTGTGTATAAAAATAATAATAAAACAAATGTATGCAAGATGACATGAATTGAAATTTAACGCCACTAAACATAAACAAACAAATAAACAAGGTTAACTTTCTTTAAAATATATTGATGTAATATACCTTTGTCTTAGTTCCACAAGATTCTAACAGACCAAGTTCGTAAAATTGTGTTTTCCTCTAGTAATCACTCAAATAATAAATATCAGTCCTATCCCTTAAAAATTAAGGAACTGTGGGGCAACAAATTACCACTTAGAGACAACTTTTAGGAAATTGTAACTTTGAAGCTTAACCTGTTCATCCTAAAGGTTAGAGTGGTCCAGAGACATAGACCCAGAGGGCCCAAGCATTATTTGTGTATAAATATAGACTTTTTTTATAATATAGTATAATAATTTCTAATAAAGGTTGATATTGTGTATCAGTAGTAAATTTAATATTAGACAGGGTCTCAGAAACATTTCAGACAGGAGCCTGGGAAAATTTCACCATGACCTTGGGTTTCTCACCAGGGGCCTGGGTAAGGGAACTCAGAGCCCCTAGCTGCTGCTAATCTGAACATATTTATAGAGAGGCTCCCCTTCTTCATATTATCAATGAAGGCAGAGGGCCCCCTGACTTTTAGAAGTAAAAAAAAAAATATATTATTTGAGGGGAAGGGTTCGTTCATTCCTTTTGGATGAGCTTACAGACTAAAAATCGACAATAATTAAAGTCCAAGTTAACTATGAAATTTCAAATTTCCTGGGGATGGAACTTGTTTTGTTCTCTAGTATTTTGTATCTTTTACAAGTAATCCATTATTACTATTTTAAGGCATCTGAAAGGCAAAATAATCAAAACGTCTGTGTTATTTTTGGTTTTTAACACTGTAGTATTTCTATGCCAAAAATGTTCTGGGGCTCCCCACAACCAGTAGGGATTCACTATTTTCTCATGTTCTTCTTTAGTTTGATTTACTACACCTTTAACATGAGGATGATGACAGTAAATCTTAATTGTGACTAAGCTCAGATGGAAGTATTCAAGATCACTTCTCAAATTTTGCTAGAATCTGAAAAAAAAAATACTAATGGAGAATAATTTAAATTTGAAAAATAGCTATTCAATACATTTCGGTTCAGAAAAGACAAAATGGAATGATGAAAAACTAAAAAATAGTTTTTTTTTATTTAAAATTTTACTGAATCTTAATTAAAATTGTATGGTCCTGTCACTCATGTTTAACCCTCTTTTTATCATGTTAAGAGTGAGATTGGTCTCCACATGATTCAATTTGAAGGCATACTGGTCCAAAGACTCCTCTAAGTGTTCATAACCATTAATTTGGACTATAAGAATTCACTAATTGATTTAATTGTTTCAATGGTAGAAAGTATGTCCTGAATATTTTGGTATACCATTCCAAATGTCCCTCTTTAAAATATATTTGAAAAACCTTCTTTTTCCAGTGCCCAAGAATATTCACTGATACTTTTTAAAATGATAAAATTTATTTTTTATTTATAAAATCTTAAAATAAATGTTTTTGTAACCTTACAATAAAAGTCCACTTTTATTTAACTATTACGATATACATAATATATTACACGCACATAAAGATGTATATAAATATAGTTTTAGTATTTTCTTGTATGACTTTTATTCATTTATATACAAATTGCTGCTTTGCTGAATAGCAGCACATCTGACAAATTTTTTTTATTTTATTTCACAGACTGTACTGCTGACTGAAGGTAACTTGTACAATTCTAATAGATTTAGGAAAGTTTGTAGGACGACCACAGTGAAGAAAGTAACTGCAGTTTCTGGAACTATCTTTAGTAAACTTCCAGTTCCAAATAAATTCAAACTATAATGGTTTGTCTGACATGCCACTAATTTTATGAAAAGCAGTGAAAAAATTTATAGTTATTACCCATTTGTTTGCTTTTGATATTATTACTCCCACTTCTTTATCTTAAGCCCATTATTGTTCAGTTTATACTATTATAAATATAATAATATAACTATTATTTTAATATTACTACCAGTATCATTACTTCTATAACATATCTTTGTTGTAGGCTACAGCTGTAGCCATAACAAACAGCGAAGGAGATTGTAAAAAATTATTCTTCTTTCACCAAATGTTAATTTTGGTGGAAAAGAATGAATTTTCTATTTTTTAAAACAAAATTATAATATCTTGGTTTATAGGAAGCATTAAACAAACATATATATGACAAAAAAAACAAGAGTACAACTCCTACATATTCTGAACAAACAAATATAAGAAATAGGAAGAGATAACAACACATAAAATACATTAATTCATTTATATACAAATAAAATATGATATAATTGGTACAATTAACAAAATTATAGTAACTTGTTAAACATTATTTGACGTCTGATTTCAAATAAAATTATGCTTAAGGCTGATACACTATTTAAACTTTCTACTTCATTCGATAATGGGATATTAATCATTTTGTGATTATAAGATGTCATTAATTCAAGAGAACTTTCACTAACACCTTCAGTTTCTCCACCAATAATTATGCATATACTTGGATAATTGCAATAATCCACTTCATAGTAAGGTACTACGCAAGGGTTACTTTTAGTTTCACTTTCTTTAGAACTAAACTTATTTGTTGCAACTAATAGAAGAGCATCCTTATGTAGGTGACTTTTCATATCTGACCAGTCAATATTATCAACTATTGGTATTCGAAACAGTATTCCAGAACTTCCTCTAATAACTTTTGGATCCCAGGCATCAACACAGCCTAAACAAAACAATTTTTTATCTTCATAGTTGTACATATTCTGGCATTACTAATGAGTAATTAATAGGACATATTTTAAAATACTTTATTATACAATTCAACTCTATCTTAAGGCATTATTTGATCTAGTATTAAAATATATACAGCTAAATATTTATCTAAACTAAAAAATAATTTAGGTAATAATAAGTAGTCAAATGCTTAAGATGAAATTATTAGTACTTAAAAAAAAAATAATAATAATAATAAATAACCAGTAAATATACAGGGAACTTGCTTGTTTTGATAAAAAAAAAGTGCTTATATAGAAAGACAGTGGTTCATTAACAAGAAAATTAGTAGCAATGAAACCAGGATTACTGATTAAGATTAAATCAGTTCATCTCCTGTTTCTAATCTACTAAATATTTAAAGCATTGTTGACCTGATATTTAGAATGATGATTAGGTTTCATATCTAATTTTATATGACAAAAAATTTATTTTTACTATATCATAAATTCATTAGTTCACATTTTTGACTTTGGCTGAATACCCATTCTTTTTAACGCACACAGAAATTTCCAAGGACATGTTTTACATCCAACTGAAGAAGAAAGAACAGACTGTTCAACATATAGCCACATAAACAAGTTTTCATATGAATCTCAACAAGGAGAATTATAGTGACAGAGCTATTTTTCTACTACTTTCCAAGTCCCTGCTTGAAAACAAATACATACATCCAGGCTGAAAGAGTTGCTGCTAATGTCATTCCATGTGTGTTTCGATGTTAATTTAAATGATTTTTTGTGTCAAGAGATAAATCAATCCAGTCTGCAAACCACAATCCAATGTCTGACGTTGATGATAAAGAATACCTTGTTGCCTTTAAGATCTGCAATTCATCCAATCTCTAGCTATTCTTAGTCCCTGGGGCTCCTAAAGAATTTTACAGTAATGCCAAAACAAAGCCTTTAATACCACCATAAAGCAATAAACATGTTTTCCAATTGATACTACTAGTTGAATGTAAAAAAAAAAAACCTTTTATTCATTAAAAATAACACACTAACTAATTAAGATCATTCTCATATCCATAATTTTTCACTGTTTGACTATGTTGAAGCTGAAACTAAAACTAAAAAATCAATACTTGTAGTGAATTTAAACTTAATCAATTCATCATAGTTGATCCATAGGTCTTAAGTCAACTCCTTAAGAAAGATTATATTATGTTCTTTCTTGTCTCAAAAGTAAGCTAAGTACTTACAATAACCTACAGCAAGTAGTGTGATTCTAGCTAGTCATTGTATGGGATTCGTTTCTTTCTATAATTGTATTTTACACCAATTTTCATTATAAAAGTAAATTTTCTTCCTTGGACTTAAAATTACAAACAATCATCTCACTTGTTTGAAATGGTTTATTTAGTTTCAGCTCGGACTGATATTCAATTGTATTTAGACATAATGCCTACTATTGTTAATTACATATTGATAAAATTATCATGAATTGTACATGTTTGTAATTAACCGATCCTATTTCATCAAATTTCGTCAATTACTTTCACCTATACATATGCAGTAAAAAATTGTTCCTTGGCAGCTCTATATTTTGGAAATGATTAGTTCAACTTAGTCTGACAATTTAGAAGAAAGTCTAGAATTAGTGTAAATGTGGTATATTATATATATA
>NW_027112673.1:264205-273112 GCF_000696795.3 Halyomorpha halys | reverse complement strand
CTGCAGATAGGGGACTCTGTCAGTCCCATTCTATAGAGATGTTTATTTAACTGACAGTGTCCTGTATATAGTCCTGTCACCCATCTTAGGATACCTCTATCCATATTTAGAAGGCAGTTGCTTCTTTTCGGACAGGGTCCTTTAAGGAACATTTTTGATTGTTCCGATTTAGTTTCATATTAAATCAATTTATTCATGATTTATTATAATTGAAGTCATTTATCGCTTATCAACATAATCAATTTTATTTTGATTTATTTATGAGTTCACTTCCCTAGGAAAACGAAATAGGTAGTTTTTTGAAAAATATTTTCCAATATCCCGCTTAGTTACAATTTTTAGTGATTTAAATTAAGATTTCATTCTATTGTAACCGCCAATTTTTAAGATTTCATCTTCCTCCTAAGTTTCTTAACCATTTACGACTAAATTGCTTGAAAAGAAGCCGTTAGTTTAATTTGAACCTAAAGAGTTTTTGTTGCATTCATCGTCTCAAAACATCCTCTTTCCAAAACTACAACATTTTATTGCGGAGGATTTTTTAAAATGAAACTTCAATATCAAATACTTAATAAGTTTTAAAAAAGCATGAAAAAAAATAGAAAAAATTTAGATGCTAATACGTTCAGAAACGCATAGGTTCATTGTTAAATGCACACCAAAAATGTGGTCCAATACAATCCTTTCTTAACCAAGTCGGAAGTAACAAACATGTACATGAAGCTATACGCCCTAGATATGCCAAACATAGTCTTTTTTTTTTTTTGTTGTTGGAAGATTTGCTATTTCGCAAGAAATTTTAATTACCTTTCGATTGGAGGAAGACAGGCCGAATGGCGGTCAATAAAGGTATCAACATAGCAAAACAAAACTATATATTGTTAACCAACGTTTCACCGCACTTTGTAGGGCTTCGCCAGGGCTGACAAGAATGAAGTTCTGTTATCAACTGAGTAGCAGAACAGTTGGTAGCAGAACTTCATTCTGGTTCAGTTGGTAGTAGAACTTCCTTCTTATCAGCCCTGACGAAGCCCTGCTAAGCGGGGCGAAATGTTGGTCAACAATAAATAGTTTTCTTTTACTAATTTGATACCTTTATTGGACGCCACACGGACTATCTTCTCCAATCTACTTAATACGGTCAACTATATTCTTCCAATATTAATTACTTTTCAGATTATCATAAAATGTATAGTTTTTGAGTTACATGAAAATGATATTTTTTCTACTTCAGAAAATTTTCCCATATTTTTTTCGGTGATTTATTATATATAAATTATGCAGTGTATCTCACTACAAATGTTCGTTCACACTAAAGCCTCGATTTCCTCTGAGAATCCGTCATTGTACTTTTAGTTTCTTCAAACTGCCAAGGAAACTGACTGGCTGTATTTTGTTGATTCCTCAATAAATAAATGATTAATCATGACATGATGATATACGATTGGTGATGTATGGAAAGTTAAAAGTTTTTAAGAATATTACTATATATAATATTATATAAGCAAGCTTCGATTAAACCGTTAATCACGTTTTGGGATTGCAGTCTTAAAAATACATGTGATTTAGGCTGTTGTGCACATGGTGCCCGATTTTGTACAAAGGTATTGGAGACCAAAAACCTACTAAACAAAAGAAAAATATTGGTATAGTACGCATCAACTTACACTTGTGGTGACAAAAAAATCTAAAGACCAGAGAAGGCGAAAGTTGTGAACAAAATATATTTATTTTCCCGTTGCTATAGAAATTCGTGTTTTAGGGTCTCTTGAGATGGTTAGAACAAATACAAATTCAAAATTTCAAAGAAATATAACAGCTTAACCAACGATCAAGAAGCGGTAATGCAGTTGGGAAAGATAGATGCAGGTTTTTCCCGTTCCAATTGGATGTATCTATTTTTCCCCTATAGTTATTCATACAATTCTGTAATATCATGTACTTATATATTGTTTATTTCTCCAACAGATGAAAACCCGTTATTTTTTTTAATTTAAAATAAACAAAATTAAAGGTACTTGAGAGGAAGATTATTTGAAACTTAAGTAATTTAGCCCAGTTAGACTATTTCAATGAGGATAAGAAAGACCTATCTGGTATTAAAGAGCACTAAATTATTTTGATTTTGATTTGACCGATTTTGATATAAAAAAAAAACCGGTTGAGACGTTTTGGAAAAAAATGTGAAAAATCAATGTTATAAAGTGGTATTTCCGGTCGGTTGATTTTAGCAAACGAAATGTTGTTTCATCCCAGGCATATATCTGCCTCAAATATGTAATTTTAACTTTTTAATAATTTTTTCTTTTTTGAGCCAGACACAGACACACACAAACATAAAACACACACGAAGTACTTGGAAGAAGTTACCCTCATCGCCGATTGCCGATCGCCGGCTGTTGCTATGGCACGAGGTTGGCTGTCTTCAGTAGGCCTACAGCTTGCAGATCACTAAACCGAGTTTCTACAAGTTACTAGCTGGGAGTAAACGGAGTTCATCACTGTCACAGTGGGAAAGCACAAAATTCGTTCTCAGTCTTGCTTAACATACATAGGAGTCATGATTGATGCACATCCCCGCTTCAATGTTCACATGAAATATATCAGCGACAAATCTGCTAAAATAGTATCCTTATTGGTTCGCCTTGTGCCAAACGTTGGAGGTCCAAGGGAGAGTCGCAGAAGGCTTCTTGCTGCTATTGTTTCCTCAATTATGTCATATACGACTACAATTTGGAAAGATGCGATGGTTACGAAATCATACAGGAAACAAATTGTTTCCGTTATCGTAAAGTTTCCTTAAAGACGTTAAGTGCTTTTTGAACTGTTTCCTACGAGGCGGTGTGCGTGATAGCCAGAATGCCGCCTATGGAACTCCTTGTTGAAGAAAGAAGCAGGCACAATGGACGACGCTCTCACGCTTCCAGAGAAGAACGGAAAAGCGGAAAATTACCATCGATCAGAGGCAACAGCGTTGGGAGGCTGCAGACTCCGAGAGGTTGACTTGCAGGTAATTACCCAACGTTTGTTTGTGGTATGGTCGCCGGCATGGTACGGTGGATTTCTATGTAACCTAATTGTTGACCGGACATTGATGCTTTAGAACATACCAATACCGATTTAAATTGTTTTTTGCTTGTATTCGCTTTGTCGAAGACAGAAGTAAATTGAAGAGAGTGGAGGAGGTATCACATCAGAAAACGTTGTGAGCCATATGCCGCGGTCATACCAGCATTAGGACGCAGTGAAGAAATTCACTGTGAGGGAGATTATCAGTCTCACCGTAGGGGAGTTCGATATCTTATCCAAGCCATGTATTAGATATCTCAGGGTGTAGAATGGCGCCAGGCTTCGGTTTGGTGAACACTTGCACAAAATAGGCACCATAGCAGGACAAGTGACAATGGATTGACTAGGATTATGCCAAATATTGGAGGACCAAGAGGCTCCATTAAAAAAAAAAAAAAGGTGGAGGGAATTAAGACTCTTGAAAGATTGCGGAAACACTATAATGCCTCATCTTCTGGATGATGATCCCACCGTATGATTTCCGATATGTGAACATGAATATTCTAGAAACACGGAGAGATAGATTATTATCTCATTCAGCTGCTCCACTTCGTCTCATGAAAGATTTTTCCCCTACCCAGAAAAAATAAATTCCATTGTGCCAAAATTGGTTATTTGGACTCAGAGGACCTCAAAAAGTGAATTTCCGTAAAAAACTAGAATTCGAATTTTTTTGCGATCGCAATGTGCATACTCATTAAGGAGATAATTATACAATAAAGAAACACCACTGGTTTAAATTATTTTAGGGAGAACGGTGTGCTTTAAAACACACAGATCCATTGAAGATTTTACTCCATTACTGTACTTTCCTTAGTAGCAGTTGAAAAGTGATAATTGATAATCGTTCCAGTCAGTTTACGACACGTCTCTTCTCATATTATTAGGTCATAATTTTTTATTATTTCGGAATGAATAAGAATTAATGAGAAGGGATCCTATAGCCTTTATGATAAACAGCTGGGGACAATACAATTATACATTCTTTTCAATTTTTACTTCAAATAAAGGACTTCTATTCATCATTTTATGTAAGGGGTATTATCCCATTTTTGTAATAACAAGAATTTATATAAATAAAGTGACTCCAATCAAGTATTTTGAGATCTGATCTCATCTTTCTAAAGTAAAAAACACAGTGTGCTGAACGCTGAAAGGTGGTCGGAAGTTTGTTGCTCACATGTCAACTATTAATGTCTTAGAAATAGTATTTTTCATTAATTGTTGACACATTGAGCTGTTTTCAGAAACTCTCTATATAATTTTTTTTTTCCTTTTTCCCGTATTGTTTTTGTTTTATATGCATCTCCTGTACTTTTTTAGCTTTATATTTTTACTCTTGCCATTGTTACTTGTTTTGATTCTTATCATTGTATTTTTATTCTTATCATTGTATCATTTTGTATCTTTTTAGCCCTGATGATCTATCAAATAAGATCATTATATTCAATTTTTTTTTTTATCCTTGGGCCATAAATCTAGGGTGGAGCCGCGGCTCCCCAACCTGTTCTGCAATATGGTTGGTATATTGAATCATTTTTTTTCGTATCGCGACATTTCTTTCACTGTATGCGCTTTAAGAGAAGCAACGTTAACTAATATAAACCTATTTATTTTAGCGAACTTTATAGATATAATATGAATTTATTTATAACGTTAACTGTAAACAATGGTACATAACCAATATTAAACCTATTATACGAGTAAATACATTAAAATTAAAAGTCTAGATATACCATTTCAAATATAGGGGTCGATTCTGTTGCCACTTGGTGTAATTTTATTCTATATAATGTATTATTGTTAATGATATAGTTAAAAAGAAATAACTTTGTTGTAGTGAAGAAGTTTACCAAGAAAAAGTTATCACGACTGAAATCGGAAGATGGGAAAACGTATTTCCACAATACTCTTATTAACGCTTGTGGGAATCGGTATTGTATATTTCGCAAGAGAAAAGATCAAAAGTTTCTTCGAGGTTAGTGAATAATTGTACTAAGTATTAAAATAGGTATGTAGAGTATAGAGTGAATTAAACCTATATTATAAATTATAACAATAAAAAACTAATACTTCTGTTTCATGAAGGGGAGAAACTTAGTAATATTATATAAGTACACAATAAAAATCAGCATATCGGAAGGTTTTCATTTGGAGAAGGTTATATTGTAGAGCGTGAAACCACCTATGTAGCTTTTTGTACCTCTACTCTTCAAAAAGAAAGAAACCAAGTTTAAAGCTTAAATTGTCATCATACAGAGGTGTTGTTTTTCTAAATTGTATTCCTAGTCATAAATGGCTGAAGTAATGAGAATTGATTAACAACTAACAATAGTATTAGTTTACGTAATCTTATATCCGTATCGTATATAAGAATCGGTGTATATCCATCTTATACCTTCAAAGGTGTGATCGTGATCTTGTAATCCGTGGAAATATGAACTCAACAATGTTACCTTCCTAATTATAGCATATTTACAGAAATGAAGAATCTATTTAATAAGCTCACTATTTTCTTTTCATTTTTAAAATTTAATAAAGTGTTATTTTATGATGATTTGTCATTTTTTAATAAAATTTTGTTCTTTTATTTGTTATTCTGAGTTCTATACAAAGTTCACCATTTTTTCGCCAGACAAGCAAAAAAACAACATTTTTTTCAAATTATAAGAAATTGTGCTAACAAAGAAATGATTCCATCCAATTTAGTGGAATCGAGAGCATAACACTCAGCTTTTTAGGAGTAAAGGACACCGTGGATTGATTTATATAATATCAAGGAATAACATTTTTATTAATTTTATTTAAATAAATTGAAGTACTTTTCCTATCATTAATGCCAAATACATAGTTGAAATATACAAAAACAAACAAATTAAAAGAATCGCACTTAAATTATCTAAACTTTATACTGAAACATCAGTGACTCTGAGAAATTACTGCTAACATCAATTTAGGAGTTCCTAGTTGATTTATTAAGTAACGTTTTTCAAGGATTGAACGTTTAGATAAAAAAACACACAATGTTCTCATAGTTTAAGACATTTAGACACATTAAGGATATTTTAAACCGTATTTTAACCTAAAATTAGAAACACAGACTAATTTTCCCGCTTTACAATTAATGACAACAACTGCAATCATATATTCCAATATTTGGCTTGTGCATTTGATTATAAAACTTATAGTTTGTACTTTGTTATCATAAAACGAAATTACACTTGATAAGCTTCAAGAATAATTCTATCTGTTTGTCCTTCATTTTGAAACAGTGTGTCATGTGAGAACATGTGTAAATGGGACGTGTGGGAGCCGAGGGGCCATGTTGATGTTTATTCCAGTTATTGTATATTAGTAACCTTCTATGTGTGAGCCGAGGGGTCATGTTATTAGTAACCTTCTATGTGTGAGCCGAGGGGTCATGTTGATGTTCATTCTAGTTATTGTATATTAGTAACCTTCTATGTGTGAGCCGAGGGGTCATGTTGATGTTCATTCTAGTTATTGTATATTAGTAACCTTCAATGTGTGAGGCGAGGGGTCATGTTGATGTTCATTCTAGTTATTGTATATTTGTAACCTTCTATGTGTGAGGCGAGGGGTCATGTTAATGTTCATTCTAGTTATTGTATATTTGTAACCTTCTATGTGTGAGCCGAGGGGATCATGTTGGTGTTCATTCTAGTTATTGCATATTTGTAACCTCCTATGTCATGTTCATGTTGATATCAAAGAATAAAGTTATTTTTCTTTTCATTTGATTTGTTTATATTTTATCTAAATGTTGTTTAGATAATTCTCTCCTCTGACAAAGATCACCTAAGTTTTCTATATTTCTTTAGCAAGTATGACTTGATGCCAGTGACCTATTTGAGATAAAACTCTAAATAATGCCTATAGTATTATTATAATTTCCTGATAACTTTATTTACGAAACAACTGTCAAATATACAAAGGGAAACACTTCCTACAATGTCTTTTAATGTGTTAGTTGGACATATAACACACATACTCAATTTTTAATACAAGGTCCTTTTCCATCCTCTCCACCAACATTACTATAGGGTAACATAACTTTATTTGTTGGACTTAAAATACAAGTTTTAGTTTTGAAAAAAGAAAATCCTCATTAGTTGAATTTTTTTTATATAAATACTATCTAATAGTCTAGAAGCCTCTTAAATCCTTTTCTATTCCTCTATGTCAAAAATTTTATTTAAGAAGTTAATAAAAATTAATACAGAATAATATTATAAATATATTTGTTTTATAATACATTGTGCCGCAACATTGTAACACCTTGCTTTACTGTAAATAAATCTTCCTATTTTTTTTTCTTTCAAGGAATTGTCAAAAATGTATGAGAGCAATAATACATCTGAGGAAAAGAAATCAGGAGACATGAAGCAACTACTCGATAAAGTAAAAAACATATTTGATTTATGGCCAGGGATTACTGAGAGTAACATTGAAAAATCAATTATAGAAAGCCCCACAGTCGTAACAGAAGAAAAAATTTTGAATTTTCAAAATAAGAATAATATCAATATTAAAAATAATAAACAAATAACGAACAAATGGGAAGGAACATTGACAGCAATATCAAATAATTTTCAATCGAACAATAAAAACGAAAATTCTCTAGATTCAGCTAAGTCATCAAACAGTACTTCTAAAATCACACAGGTAAAAAAAAATTTAGAGATAAATACTTCCTTTGATAATAAAGAAATTTCAGATTCATTCAGGAGTTCATTACAACCATACGATCCCGAACAAGAAATGTACGAGTCAGATACAAAAGAAAAGTGGAATGTAGGACTAAATTCTTTAAAATTTAAAGACTTTATTGAAGATGATTTTAGGAACCAATCAAATATTGAAAATTTCGTTTTACATGAAGATTTTGATTACAAGGATGAAGAAATATTTATGTTCACTGGCGAGGGTCAAAATATTCCAAACTATGATGAAGTATATGAGGACAATATTAACAACGTGGCCGCAATAATCATCAGAAATAAAGAAATTGATAATGATTATTCAAACCATAATTCTCAAAATCCTACCAAAATATTCAACCAAAACAGTGAACAGAGCACTATCAGAAATCAAGCTGTATCAGGTTTTGATGAAGATTTAGAATACGAAAAAGAAGAAACATTTATGTTCACAGGCGACGGTCTAAGCATTCCACCCTATGAAGATGCATCTGAGGGCAATAATAACAACATGACTGCAATAATTATCATTGATAAAGAAATTGATAATAATTATTCAAACCAATATTCTCAAGATCCTACCAAAATATTCAACCAAAACAGTGAACTGAGCACTATCAGTTATCAAGCTGTATCAGGTTTTGATAAAGATTTAGAATACGAAAAAGAAGAAACATTTATGTTCACAGGCGACGGTCTAAGCATTCCACACTATGAAGATGCATCTGAGGACAATAAAAACAACATGACTGCAATAATTATCATTGATAATAATTATTCAAACCATAATTCTCAAATTCCTACCAAAATATTCAACCAAAACAGTGCACAGAGCACTATCAGTAATCAAGCTGTATCAGGTTTTGATGAAGATTTAGAATACAAAAAGGAAGAAACATTTATGTTCACAGGCGACGGTCTAAGCATTCCACCCTATGAAGATGCATCTGAGGACAATAATAACAAAATGACTGCAATAATTATCATTGATAAAGAAATTGATAATAATTATTCAAACCAATATTCTCAAGATCCTACCAAAATATTCAACCAAAACAGTGACCAGAGCACTATCAGTAATCAAGCTGTATCAGGTTTTGATGAAGATTCTGATTAC
>NW_027112673.1:262483-263300 GCF_000696795.3 Halyomorpha halys | reverse complement strand
ATTGTCAAGATCCTACCAAAATATTCAACCAAAACAATGAACAGAGTACTATCAGTAATCAAGCTGTATCAGGTTTTGATGAAGATTTAGAATACAAAATGGAAGAAACATTTTTGTTCACAGGCGAAGGTCTACGCATTCCACCCTATGAAGATGCATCTGAGGACAATAAAAACAATATGACTGCAATAATTATCATTGATAATAATTATTCAAACCATAATTCTCAAGATTCTACCAAAATATTCAACCAAAACAGTGAACAGAGCACTATCAGTAATCAAGCTGTATCAGGTTTTGATGAAGATTTAGAATACGAAAAGGAAGAAACATTTATGTTCACAGACGACGGTCTAAGCATTCCACCCAATGAAGATGCATCTGAGGACAACAATAACAACATGACTGCAATAATTATCATTGATAAAGAAATTGATAATAATTATTCAAACCATAATTTTCAAGATCCTACCAAAATATTCAACCAATATAGTGAACAGAGCACTATCAGTAATCAAGCTGTATCAGGTTCTGATGAAGATTTAGATTACGAGGAGAAAGAAATATTTATGTTCACAGGCGACGGTCTAAGCATTCCACACTCTGAAGATGCATATGAGGACAATATTTACAACATGGCTGCAATATTAATCAGAAATAAAGAAATTGATAATGATTATTCAAACGAAAATTGTCAAGATCCTACCAAAATATTCAACCAAATCAATGAACAGAGTACTATCAGTAATCAAGCTGTATCAGGTTTTGATGAAGATTTAGAATACGAAAAGGAAGAAACATTTTTGTTCACAGGCGA
>NW_027112673.1:254363-262433 GCF_000696795.3 Halyomorpha halys | reverse complement strand
CAATGAACAGAGTACTATCAGTAATCAAGCTGTATCAGGTTTTGATGAAGATTTAGAATACGAAAAGGAAGAAACATTTTTGTTCACAGGCGACGGTCTACGCATTCCACCTCATGAAGATGCATCTGAGGACAATAAAAACAATATAACTGCAATAATTTTCATTGATAAAGAAATTGATAATAGTTATTCAAACCATAATTCTCAAGATCCTACCAAAATATTCAACCAAAACAGTGAACAGAGCACTATCCGTAATCAAGCTGTATCAGGTTTTGATGAAGATTTAGAATGCAAAAAGGAAGAAACATTTATGCTCACAGGCGACGGTCTACGCATTCCACCTTATGAAGATGCATCTGAGGACAATAAAAATAATATGACTGCAATAATTATCATTGATAAAGAAATTGATAATAATTATTCAAACCATAATTCTCAAGATCCTACCAAAATATTCAACCAAAACAGTGAACAGAGCACTATCAGTAATCAAGCTGTATCAGGTTTTGATGAAGATTCTGATTACGAGGATAAAGAAATATTTATGTTCACAGGCGACGGTCCAAGCATTCCACCCAATGAAGATGCATCTGAGGACAATAATATCAACATGACTGCAATAATTATCATTGATAAAGAAATTGATAATAATTATTCAAAGCAAAATTCTCAAGATCCTACCAATATATTCAACCAAAATAGTGAACAGAGCACTATCAGTAATCAAGCTGTATCAGGTTTTGATGAAGATTTAGAATACGAAAAGGAAGAAACGTTTATGTCCACAGGCGACGGTCTAAGCATTCCACCCTATGAAGATGCACATGAGGACAATTATAACAACATGACTGCAATAATTATCATTGATAATAATTATTTGAACCATAATGTTCAAAATCCTACCAAAATATTCAACCAAAACAGTGAACAGAGCACTATCAGTAACCAAGCTGTATCAGGTTTTGATGAAGATTTAGAATACGAAAAGGAAGAAACGTTTATGTCCACAGGCGACGGTCTAAGCATACCACCCTATGAAGATGCACATGAGGACAATTATAACAACATGACTGCAATAATTATCATTGATAATAATTATTTGAACCATAATTCTCAAAATCCTACCAAAATATTCAACCAAAACAGTGAACAGATCACTATCAGTAATCAAGCTGTTTCAGGTATTGATGAAGATTTAGAATACGAAAAGGGAGAAACATTTATGTTCACAAGCGATGGTCTAAGCATTCCACCCTATGAAGCTGCATCTGAGGACAATAATACCAACATGACTGCAATAATCATCAACGATAAAGAAATTGATAAATCGGCAATATTTGTGACATATTTTTTTGATTACTCAGATATTGCCACCAACACAGAACCAACATCACTAGCTTATGAGACATATTTCTTTGACTGCTCAGATATCGCCACCAACACAGAACCAACATCGCTAGCTTATGAGACATATTTTTTTGACTGCTCAGATATCGCCATCAATACAGAACCAACATCGCTAGCTTATGAGACTCTTTGACTGCTCAGATATCGCCACCAACACAGAACCAACAGCCCTAGCTTATGAGACATATATCTTTGACTGCTCAGATATCGCCACCAACACATCACTAGCTTATAACACAGATTTTTTTGACTGCTCTGATGTTTTACCGGAAACTCCAGATGGAAGCTCGAGGGACTCTTCGACCCTTAAACCCGAGAGCGGCTGTTTTTCAACAGCGAACTCGGATTTATTCACGGTCACCGCCGCAACGCTAGATAGAAGCTCACAAGACACTTCGACCCTTGAGACCCTGAGCGGAGTCTCGTCAGCGCCGAACTTAGATTTATCCTCGGACACCTTAGGAACGGCAGATGGAAGCACCCTAGACGGTTCCACCCTTAAACCCTCGAGTGGCGAATCATCAGCTACGAACTCGGAATTATCCTCAGACACCGTCGAAACACCGGATCGAAGCTCTCAATACGTTTTAACAGTTCAATCCTCGAGCGGCGGTTCATCAGCAGCGAACTGGGATTTATTCACGGTCACCGCCGCAACGCCAGATAGCACACAAGACACTTCGACCCTTGAACCCCCGAGCGGCGTCTCGTCAGCGGCGAACTCAGATTTATCCTCGGACACCTTAGGAACGGCAGATGGAAGCTCCCTAGACGGTTCCATCCTAAAACCCTCAAGCGGCGGCTCATCAGCTGCGCACTCGGATTCATACTCGGACACCGTCGGGACGCCAGATGGCAGCTCGCTAGCCTCATCGACCCTCCAAACCTCGAGCGGCAGCTCATCATTAGCTGCAAAGTCGGATTTCTCCTCGGATACCGTCGAAACGCCAGTTAGAAGTACGCAAGACTCTTCGACGCATCAATCATACAGCGACGGAACGGCAGCGGCGAACTCGGATTTATCTTCTGAAACCGTTGAAAAGCTAGATGAAAGCACGCAAGACATTTCGACTCTTGAAACGACGAGCGGCAACTCATCAGCTGTGAACTCGGATTTACCCTCTGAAACCGTCGAAAGACCAGATGGAAGCCCTCAAGACATTTGGACTCTTCAACCCTCGAGTAGTGACTCATCAACTGCGAACTCGGATTTATCCTCGGACATCGTAGAAACGTCAGATGGAATCTCGCAAGACGTTTTGACTCTTGAAATCCAGAGCAGCGGCCCATCAAATGCGAACTCCGATTTATCCTTGGACACCGTTGAAACGCTTGATGGAAACTCGCACGACATTTCGACCCTTAAAACGTCGGACAGTGGCTCATTAGCTACAAAGTCGGATTTCTACTCGGATACCGTCGAAACGCCAGTTAGAAGTACGCAAGACTCTTCGACGCATCAATCATACAGCGACGGAGCGGCAACGGCGAACTCGGATTTATCTTCGGACACCGTACAAACACTACATGGCAGCTCGCTAGCCTTATCGACCCTCCAAACCTCGAGCAGCAGCTCATCAGCAGCGAACTCCGATTTATCCTCGAAATCCGTCGAAACACAAGAAAGCAGCTTACAAGACGTTTCCACATTAGAATCCTCGAGCAGCGGCTCATCAGCTGCGAGCTCGGATTTATCCACGAACACCGTCAAAACACGAGATTGCAGCTCTCAAGACGCTCCCACAGTCGAATCCTCGTGCGGTGGCTCGTCACCTGCGAACTCGGATTTATCCATGAACACCGTCAAAACACCGGATGGCACCTCGCAAGACACATCAAGCCTTATACTCTCTAGCGACGAATCATCATCAGCGAACTCGGATTTATCCTGGGACACCATCAGAACGCTAGATGGGAGCTCGCTAGGCTCATCGAACCTGAAAACCTCGAACGGCGGCTCATCGGCTGCGAACTCGCATTTATTGTTAAAGAACGTCGAAACTCCCGATAGAATCTTGCAAGATTCTTCGACCCTTGCAACCTCGAGAGGAGGCTCATCAGCGGGGAAATTTGGTTTATCCTCGGACACCGATGAAACGCTACAAGGAAGCTCGCAAGACATTTGGACCCTTACAACCTCGAGCGTAGGCTCTTCAGCTGCGTACTCGGATTTATCCTCGGACACGGTCCAAACGAAAGTTGGAAGTTTCCTAGACGATTCAACCCTTACACCCTCGATCGTAGGGTCATCAGCTGCGAACTCGGATTTATCCTTGGACACCATCAAAACGACAACTAGATATTCCCTAGACGGTTCAATCCTTATACCCTCCAGCGACGAAACTTCTGCTGCGAACTCGGATTTAACCTCGGAAACTGACGAATCTTCAGATGGAAGCTCGCCAGACATTTCGACCCTTACACCCTCAAGCGGAGGCTCTTCAGCTACGAACTCGGTTTTATCCTCGGACACCCCCCAAACGAAAGATGGAAGTTCCATAGACGATTCAACCCTTACTCCCTCATCCAACACCGCCGAAACACGAGATAGAAGCTCTCAAGACTCTTCGACTATTGAACCGTCGATCGAAGTCTCATCAGCTGCGAGCTCGGATTTATCCTCAGAAACAGTCGACATGCCAGATGGAAACTCGAAAGACATATCGACACCTGAAACCTCGAGCAGTGGCTTATCAGCTGCAAACTCATATTTATCCTCTGTCACCATCAAAACGCTAACTAGAAGTTCCCTAGACGGTTCAATCCTTATACCCTCTAGCGACGACTCTTCTGCTGCGAATTCGGATTTAACCTCAGAAACCGACGAATCGCCAGATGGAAACTCGCCAGAGTCTTGTACCATTGAATCCTCGAGCTGCAGATCATCAGCAGTGAACTCAGATTTATCCTCGGAAACAGTAAAAACGCCAGAGAGAAGCTCGCAAGACTCTTCCAAACTTGAACCCTCGAGCGGCGGATCATCTTCTGCGAACTCGAATTTATCCTCGGTCACTGTCGAAACGAAAGATGGCAGCTCGCAAGACTCAATGACCCTTGATACCTCGAGCGGCAGCTCATCAGCTGCGAACTCGAATTTTTCCTTCAACACCGCTGAAACAAAAGATGGAAGATTCCCAGACGGTTCCACCCTAAAACCATTAAGTGGCAGCTCATCAGTTGCGAGCTCGGATTTATCCTGGGACATCGTTGGAATCCCAGATGGAAGCTCCCGAGCACCATCGGCTATGAACTCGCATTTATCGTTAAACAACGTCGGAACTCCAGATAGAAGCTCGCAAGATTCTTCCAAACATGTAACCTCAAACGGTGGATCATCAGCTACGTACTCGGATTTATCCTCTGACACCGCCGCAACACCAAATAGAAGCCCTCAAGACTCATCGGCCATTAAGCCCTCGATCGACAGCTCATCAGCTGGAAATTCGGATTTATCCTCGGATACCGTTGAAAGTTCGCTAGACTCTTCGACCCTTGAACACCCGAGCGGAGAATTATCAGATGAGAATTATCAGAACTCCCATTTATCCTTGAACACCGACGAAATGCCAGATGGAAGCTCTCTAAACTGTTCGACACTCACATACTCGAGCGGAGGCTGTTTAGCTGTGAACTCGGATTTATCACCGGACACTTTCGAAACGCCAGATGTAAGCTTGCAAGACATTTCGACCCTTGAAACGTCAAGCTATGGTTCATCAGCTACAAATTCGGATTTATCCTCTGAAACCGTCGAAACACCAGATGGAAGCCCTCAAGACGTTTCGACACTTCAACCCTCGAGTAGCGACTCATCAACTGCGAACTCGGATTTATCCTTGGACACCGTTGAAACGCTAGATGGAAACTCGCATGACATTTCGACCCTTGAAACGTCGGACAGTGGCTCATCAGCTACAAAGTCGGATTTCTCCTCGGATACCGTCGAAACGCCAGTTGGAAGTACGCAAGACTCTTCGACGCATCAATCATACAGCGACGGAGCGGCAGCGGCGAACTCGGATTTATCTTCGGACTCCGTACAAACACTACATGGAAGCTCGCAAGACGTTTTGACCCTTGAATTCCTAAGCAGCGGCTCATCAACTGCGAACTCGGATTTATCTCCTGAAACCGTTGAAAAGCTAGATGAAAGAACGCAATACATTTCGACACTTGAAACGTCGAGCGGCAACTCATCAGCTGTGAACTCGGATTTACTCTCTGAAACCGTCGAAACACCAGATGGAAGGCCTCAAGACATTTGGACACTTCAACCCTCGAGTAGTGACTCATCAACTGCGAACTCGGATTTATCCTCGGACATCGTAGAAACGTCAGATGGAAGCTCGCAAGACGTTTTGACTCTTGAATCCTCGAGCAACGGCCCATCAAATGCGAACACCGATTTATTCTTGGACACCGTTGAAACGCTAGATGGAAACTCGCAAGCCGTATTGACCTATAAATCCCTGAGCAGCGACTCTTCAGCAACGAACTCAGATTTATCCTCGGACACCGTAAAATCTCCAGATGGAAGTTCACAAGACTCTTCGACATTTCAATCCTCCAGCGACGGCTCGGCAGCAGCGAACTCGAATTTATCCTCACACATTGTCGAAACTCTAGATAGAAGCTTAAAAGACTCTTCGACGCTTGAATCCTCTAGCGACGGCTCATCGGCTGCGAACTCGGATTTATCCTCTCATACCGTCGAAACGTTAGATGGTACTTCGATGGACGTTTCGACGCTTCAATCCTCAGGCGACGGCTCGGCATCGACGAACACGGATATATCCTCGGACACCGTCCAAACACCAAATGGAAGCTCTCAAGACGTTTCGACTATTGAATTCCCAAGCAGCGGATCACCAACAGCGAACTTGGATTTACCCTCGGACACCGTCGAATCCCCAGATAGAAATATGCAAGACATTTCGACCCTAAAAACGTCGAGCGTCGGCTTATCCGCTTCGAACTCGAATTTATCCTTGGACACCATTGAAACGCAAAATGGAAGCTCGCAATACGTTTCGACCCTTGAATCCCCGAGCAGCGGCTCACCAACGAATAACTTGGATTTATCCTCGGGCACCTTCAAAAAGCAAGACGTTTCGACTCTTACACTCTCCAGCGGAGGCTCATCTGCAGCGAAATATGATTTAACCTCGGAGATCGAAACACCAGATAGAAGCTCACATGACTCTTCGACGCTTGAATCTTCCAGTGACGGCTCATCAACAGCGACCTCTGATTTATCCTTTGACACCATTGAAACGCCAGATGGAAATACGCTAGACTCGTTGACCCTTGAACAATCGAGCGGCGGCTCATCAGCTGCGAACTCGGACGTATCCTCGGACACCGACGAATCGCCTGTTCTAAGTTCTGAACACTCTTCGACGCTTCAATCCCCCGGCGACGGCCCGTCAGCGGTAAACTCGGATTTATCCTCAGATACCGTCGAAACGCAAGACGAAAGCTCTCAAGACTCTTCCAAACTTGAACCCTCCAGTGAACGCTCATCAGCTGCAAACTCGAATTTATCCTCGGACACCGTTAAACAGCCAAATGGAAGCTCGCAAAACGTTTCGACCCTTGAATCCCCCATCAGCGGATCACCAACAGCGAACTTGGATTTACCTTGGACACTTCAACCCTTAGGCGATAGCTCAGCAGCAACGAACTCAGATATATCCTCGGACACCGTAAAATCGCTAGATGGAAGTTTACAAGACTCTTCGACGCTTGAATCCTCCAGCGACGGCTTATCAACTATGAACTCGGATTTATCTTCTGATACCATCGAAACGTTAGATGGTACTTCGAGGGACGTTTCGACGCTTCAATCCTCAGGTGACGGCTCGGCAGCTGCGTACTCGGATTTATCCTCGGACACCGTTAAACAGCCAAATGGAAGCTCGCAAAACGTTTCGACCCTTGAATCCCTGATCAGCGGATCACCAACAGCGAACTTGGATTTACCTTGGACACTTCAACCCTTAGGCGATAGCTCAGCAGCAACGAACTCAGATTTATCTTCGGACACCGTAAAAACACCAGATGGAAGCTCTCAAGACTCTTCGACTCTTGAACCTTTGAGCGGCAACTCATCAGCTGTGAACTCGGATTTATCCTCGGACACCGTTGAAAAGCTAGATGGAAGCACGCAAGACATTTCGGATTTATCCTCGTACATCATCGAATCTCCAGTTGGAAGCCCTCAAGGTTTTTCGACCATTGAATCCCCAAGCAGCGGCTCACCAACTTCGAACTTGGATTTACCCACGGACACCGTCGAAACGCGAGATGGATATTCGCAAGACTCTTCGGCGCTTGAACCCTCAGGCGACGGCTCAGCAGCAGCAAACACGGATTTATCCACCGACACCGTCGAAACGACAGATGGAAACACGCTAGACTCTTCGAACCTTGAATCCTCCAACGACGGCTCATCAGCTGCGTACTTGGATTTATCCTTGGACACCGTCGAAACGACAGATGGAAACACCCTAGACATTTCGTCCCTAGAAACGTCGAGCGGCAAGTCATCAGCTGAAAATTCGGGTTTATCCTCGTACATCATCGAATCTCCAGTTGGAAGCCCTCAAGGTTTTTCGACCATTGAATCCCCAAGCAGCGGCTCACCAACTTCGAACTTGG
>NW_027112673.1:253347-254313 GCF_000696795.3 Halyomorpha halys | reverse complement strand
AGCAGCGGCTCACCAACTTCGAACTTGGATTTACCCACGGACACCGTCGAAACGCGAGATGGATATTCGCAAGACTCTTCGGCGCTTGAACCCTCCACCGACGCCTTATCAGCTGCGAACTCGAATTTATCTTCGGACACCTTCGAAACGCAATACGGAAGCTCTCTTGACGTTTCGACCCTTCAACCCTCGAGCAGCAGTACATCAGCTGCAAACTCGGATTTATCCCCGAAAACCTTCAAAACGCAAGACGGAAGCTCGCAAGACGTTTTGACCCTTCAACCCTCGAGCGGCGGCTCATCGACTGCGAACTCGGATTTATCCTCACACACCGTAGAAACACTAGGTGGAAGTATGCAAGACTCTTCGACGCATCAATCCTCCAGCGACGGCTCATCAGCTGCGAACTCAGATTTATCCTCTGGCACCGTCGAAACAGCAGAAGGAAAGACGCTAGACTCTTCGAACCTTGAATCCTCGAGCGGCGGCTCATCAGCTGCGAACTCAGATTTATCCTCTGACACCGTCGAAACGACAGATGGAAACACGTTAGACTCTTCGAACCTTGAATCCTCGAGCGGTGGCTCATCAGCTGCGAACTCAGATTTATCCTATGACACCGTCGAAACGACAGATGGAAACACGTTAGACTCTTCGAACCTTGAATCCTCCAGCGACGGCTCATCAGCTGCGAACTCGAATTTATCTTTGGCCACCGTCGAAACGACACTTGGAAACACGCTAGACTCTTCGAACCTTAAACCCTCGAGCGGCGGCTCATCAGCTGTGATCTCTGATTTATCCTCTGACACCGTCGAAACGACAGATGGAAACACGCTAAACTCTTCGAACCTTGAACCTTCGAGTGTTGGCTCATCAGCTGTGATCTCAGATTTATCCTCTGACACCGCCGAAACGACAGAGGGAAACACGCTAGACTCTTCTAACCTTGAATCCTCCAGCGAC
>NW_027112673.1:237672-253297 GCF_000696795.3 Halyomorpha halys | reverse complement strand
CATCAGCTGCGAACTCAGATTTATCCTCTGACACCGTCGAAACGACAGATGGAAACACGTTAGACTCTTCGAACCTTGAATCCTCCAGCGACGGCGCATCAGCAGCGAACTCGAATTTATCTTTGGCCACCGTCGAAACGACACTTGGAAACACGCTAGACTCTTCGAACGTTGAACCCTCGAGCGGCGGCTCATTAGCTGCGAACTTAGATTTATCCTCTGACACCGTCGAAACGACAGATGAAAACACGCTAGACTCTTCGAACCTGGAATCCTCGAGTGTTGGCTCATCAGCTGTGATCTCAGATTTATCCTCTGACACCGTTGAAACGACAAATGGAAACACGCAAGACTTTTCGAACCTTGAACCCTCGAGCGACGGCCCATCAGCTGCGAACTCGGATTTATCTTTGGAGACCATCGAAACGACAGATGGAAACACGCTAGACTCTTCGAACCTTGAATCCTCGAGCGTTGGCTCATCAGCTGTGATCTCAGATTTATCCTCTGACACCGTCGAAACGACAGATGGAAACACGCTAGACTCCTCGAACCTTGAATCCTCCAGCGACGGCTCATCATCTGCGAACTCAGATTTATCCTCTGACACCGTCGAAACGACAGATGGAAACACGCTAGACTCTTCGAACCTTGAATCCTCGAGCGGTGGCTCATCAGCTGCGAACTCAGATTTATCCTATGACACCGTCGAAACGACAGATGGAAACATGCTAGACTCTTCGAACCTTGAATCCTCCAGTGACGGCTCATCAGCTGCGAACTTG
Organism: Halyomorpha halys; assembly: GCF_000696795.3. NCBI lineage: Eukaryota > Metazoa > Arthropoda > Insecta > Hemiptera > Pentatomidae > Halyomorpha > Halyomorpha halys. Next base: position 252,512 of record NW_027112673.1, on the reverse strand, counting down.
GATTTATCCTTAGACACCGTCGAAACGCTAGATGGAACTTCGAGGGACGTTTCTACAGTTGAATACTTGAACGGCGGCTCAGCATCTTCAAATTCGGATTTATTCTCGTCCACTTTAGAAACTCAAAGTACTAGCTCCAATGACAACATAACGTTTCCTTCTAGTACTGATTCAGATACGTATTCATCAGCTGTGAGTTCTGGTTCAACCTCAGAAGCTGATGAAAGGTTGATTGATATCAGTAATTACGACTTGTTGATTTCTTATAATACTTCACATTTATGGGGTGATGCAGCACTGACCCTCAATGTTAGATCAACTCCTTCTAGACCTTTAGATCTAATCAATCTTAATTTTGATGGTGTTTCAGCATCCTTGGCCTCATTTCAGGAAATATCGGCATTCCGTACTGAAAAGACCCAAATAACCGTAAGTATCTTTTATTATATCTGTATGCATAGTTTTATAATACAAATAATGGATGTTTCAAACTGCATCATTAATTATCATGTTTCATTAAATGACTAACTTTATTAAATATTACTTTTAATATATGGGGGATAACAAATATTCGGAATAGTAATAATTATTGAAACACAAATAATAGTAATAATAATAATAAGATAGAGGATTTGTGGTCGCTATTCAAGATCAAGTGATTGCTACGAGATGATATAGGAAGCAAGTGTTAAAAGACGTAACAACACCAGATAAATGTCGATTATGGGCAGTAAAGGTTCAATCCAACAAATCACTGGAGGATGTGGAGTGCTGGCTGGTACTGAATATCTACAGAGGCACAACAATGTGGCCAAAATTTTGCATCAGGCTCTGGCTGTGAAATACAACCTAACTAAAGATAAGAGCCCTTATTACAAGTACCACCCAAATAAACTCCTCCAAAAAGGTTCTCTTAGGCTATGTTGTTGGTATCAGGTATGTTATATTTACATATAAATAAAATATTTAGGTAGTTGGATTTCTAGGTCCTCCACCTCAGATATTCACCCGCAATAGCGAGAAAACCGGATAATAATAATAAAATATTATTATAGTACTTTGTATTTCTCGATTATTCGGTATTCATTTCTTTGAATTATTTAATATGAGCAATCATGGTGCTATTATACACTTTTACTATCGAGTGGTAGGGATCACTTGTCATTTAACATTTTATTGGAAAATTCTAGCTCTATGTCGAAATTAGAACCTTCGATCCTTGAGAACACAAAAATAAGTGATTTTCCTAGTGAGTACAACATGTTATATTTAACAATCGAGGTCTGTTCTACTTCTCCCTGGAAGCTTGAAATTTAGTTTTAATTAATTTGGTCGAAACATATTAACATGTTATACAAACTGCCAAAAATTTAAAAGGTTTCTCTAAGGTTATTTTTTTTTCTCCCTACCTGATTATTATTGACATACCGGTGGGGTTGTCCTGAATAGAACCTATTCTAACCAGGTCTGAGGGTCTAGTTTTCAATCTGTAGAACCGCCAGGAAATAAAGGTCATTTCCAAAAGGCAGGAATTAAATCTGCGCCATTGCAGACATAATCTTGTTAAGGTGGCACTTCAATTCCCACAGCAACAATGCATGTATGACAGTATATATACATACCCTTGAATTATATATATAACTTATAGGTGATTGTCCAGGAATTCTTGGACTGAACGAAAGGAGCTTCTTTGATGATGAGGACACGTTCCTCAATGATGCTGGGCACCAGCTCTACGATTCTTAAAGGGATGAAATAGTAAAGGCTATTTGAGCCCTTCTATCCATTAATCAAAACCGCGAAGCAAGGAAAGATATGTAAGATACCTCTCTCTGCTTGTTCCACGTTTAACAAGCGTGGATTCTAGGCACAAAAGCCACAATCGCCTTTGATCCCTATCACTTCTTTTTCCAGTGACCACCTTAAGCGGTCACATTGTATTCCTCCAGCTGACTGATACATAATGAGCCGACTTTGTCCAATGTAGAGACTTTTACATTTCGACGCCTTGAAGAGTGAAACTGCTGCCGTAATTTCCCGTCGAAGTAAATTCTTATGAATTAGCGTGGAGACGAGGGATTAATACATTCCAAAATCCAAGAGTCTTAGCTAATGTTAGTTTATCGAATAGTAGATTTCCAATTTAAGGCGTCAAGAAGCGAACTTCAGAGGTAAGAGTCATTCTTAATGAGAGTCAGCGACAGCATCGATGCTTTCCGCGCTCTTAAGCTTAGGTACCCCACCGATTTCCTGCTCACCATGTTGGTATTAAGAGTTTTGGATCTAGAAACAAGAAGACCATTCGAACTGTCTCTTTGGTCCAACCTAAATTTCCCCAGGTGGACAGTCTAATGAATTGCGAAAGACAGAGAGAACGCTATGCGCATGTTACAGGACGTGGACTACTAGGAGGCACCAGGGCGCCCCAGCAGAATCAATTTTTATTTATTAATTTTATTTATTTATTGATATTTACAACTGTATAAAAAAATACAACCAGTAAATTTGATCATAATGACATAATGATATGATACAGGATGTAGAGAAACTACCCAGTAGTAGAACTCTAAAAACAGTTTACAATATAAGCTCACGAGGCCATCTTCTTTTCAGGCGCCTCGGAGGATTGCCAGGAATGGAAGAGGAAGCAAGGTTACAAACGAGTGGGTTTGGGTGGTTAGGGAGTTTATTATGGAAGGAATAATATCGGGTTCGGGCTAGATCGGTTACATAAGGAACATTTAGGTCTTTATAGATGGTTTTATTAGTAACAAAATAAGGAGCATTGAGGATTTTACGAAGGATTTTGGATTGTAAAGATTGCAGAATCAATAGTAATAAAAAGTTCATATCATTGCACACTAACGGTTCCACACCCCCTCCCAAGAATTAACGAGGTAATCCAACAGTGGTTCAATTAGAAGCCTTCAATAAGTATTGAAATATACTTATTCAACCCAACACCCATCTGTGGTGAAAGATTCCTGTTTTCTCGAAAACGCTATCATAAGACATCAGCTTGCACTGTTCATTGGACGAAATGATTTTCTTACAACATGAATGATAAAGGACTTCATAGCGAAGAGAATGGATCTGTGACGATGTTATTCCAAAGTACATCTCAAGGGACTTTTAGAACCAGATGTACCTAATTTGTACAAGATGTAAAGCCTAATTTTGACGCCTGTAAATTATTCTAAAGGGAAAGGGGGGGAATAAATAAAGATTATTATTATTATTACCTACCAGTTCAGATGCAACTGATGTTTCATCAGTAATAAGGATGATGGTAATAACTTAAAAGCCACTTTTTTTTAATTCAGCAGCTTCAACAGTATTTTCCGATAACTTTCTTTTTGAAACATTGACAGAACCGTAGGAAGTTCATCATATTCAAGTTATTATCAAAGTAATTCGAATTATATTCAGAATATGAATTCAAGTAACTCATTCGAGAAGTTTGTGCACACCTATCCTTTCTCTGTCGCAACCAAAAGATTAAATACTGAGACCAGAAATGAATATTAATTTCTACGAATTATTTTTTATAGATAGGATTAACATATTGATCGTTTTTTTCTTTACACATAATGTTCATTGCGTTATTTTTAGTTATAGATTTCGTTTCATGTTGTTATGTTTAAACGTTTTAAACGTAGTAACTTACATCATTATTTGTGTTTTATTTAGACCGCACCCCCAACCATCATCTCCTCGTATAGTCATCCACGGTCAAATATCTCTCATAATTATAAAAAGAAATAATTAATGAATACATTTTTAGGTAAAAAGCTTCGTTTTTGAAAAACCGAGGAAACTGATCGAGATCGAGTTAATGAGTAGTATAAAATCAGAAAAGACTTATATCCTCACCTGTAATTTCGTTTCCGAACTTAGTCAATTTGAGAGAGGTGCAGGATTGACGGAGTACTTTCCTCGCTCAGTTGGAAAACCCACAAAAAAAGAAAAGTATGCCCGAGTCAAATGTCTTAATAAAATTTACTAACCAAAATAATAGTTTATAAATGAGGACTTCGGTCGTAAAACATGGTAACTGACGAAATTAAAACTTTTACAATCTTTAAATGTTTTACGTTGAGCCAGGGATAACTTACCATAACTTAATGTCAACATTATTATTTTAATAAAACAAATTTATTTATAATTATGTCAATAATATATGACATTAGCCTTGAAAAAGCTAGTGATGCTAAAGACTTCAATTCATACCTTTCAGTTACTGTTGTATGACCGAATGCCTCAAATAACACAAAAACTAACAACTTAGTGCAAATAAATACACAATTATTTTAGTTGGTATTTAAATTTATATCTTATGAAATTAGTACTGACACAAAAGTAACTTGCTAGCCAAGCTTGTGCTACCCCACGATTTATGCAAACGTAATAAAAAAAAAATCAGCTGAAAATCCGAGTTCTTTTCCGTTAATTTTTTCGTTTTATTTCTCAGTTGTTTTTTTTCCCAAATAAAAATTAGAATTAGTTGAAACACACAAAATTTTAGATCGTTCAAATATTAATATTTACCAACAAAAAAATTATTATAAATAATAATACATGAAGATTTATATTTAATTATTCCAGCAATGACTTTCGATGTAGTCAAAATCTTGTTTTGAATACGATGACATATTCTTATTTTTTTTTTTAATAAGCGATTGCAAGGAGGGATCGAAGATAATTCGTTACTTTTCATTTTCTCATCTTTAGGCATATAAGTTCCTAAAAACATACCCAGGAATACTTAACATACTCAAGCTTGCTTACTAAGGACATGACTCGTTACTGAAGTGCTTGCAACAAGTGTAACAGGTCATCGTTATCATTATGTCTTACATGATACATGTCACGAAATAAATTAAACTTCACTAGAAACCATAGATGGGCAAAATTATTTTACAAATAAAGCTATAACTAAAATTAGAGGACCTAGTCAATCTTATGTAAAAAATATTGTATCATTTGCTATGTGTTGTCTTGAGATTTAGTCAGGATGCCAGGATTAATGCAGGATGGGTGAAGGCAATTGTCCAAAATAAGTTAATTAATTAATTTGTAATGAATCCTACAACCCTATTATTATAATTAGATTCTTTTCCAAAGGCTTGTTGTGTGTTTACCAGTTACCAATTGAATACATTTTTATTATAAAGATCCATTTCTAAAAATAGTGGAAAAAAAGAGCAAATTTATTCCAGCGAATAAGCTTCATGATCTGATCCTAGGCCATTCTAATTAAAAACTAACGATTTATATGTATCAAATATTTGTTTTACAAATTCCAGGGTAATTGGAACCTACCTGTATCCAACTTTTGGACCATTGGTTTTTCCTTGTCTTGAAGACCCCCAGCATCGTTCTAATTTTAATCTGAAGCTAGAACGGAATGCGGGTGATGTGGTTGTATCGAATACAATGAAGGAGAAAATAACGTAAGTAGTAATCGCTTTTTGCTTTTAGTAATTAAGCTTGTATTTATAACCGATGAATATATGTTATGAATCATAATATCTTTAACCAACAAACAAATTCATTAAATAATAAATTATAAAATAAAATGAAAACTGGGTCCTCAACAATAGCGGTTATTCTATAGGTACACATGAGGACGTGATTTCTCAGTCTCTACAAAAGAAAAATACAATTACTACTGTAACAAGAATTTCTACTGTATAGTAGAAAATAGTTTTATGAAAATTGAGTAAATGAATTAATTGCGAAATACTGAAGCCACGCAGCCTGGGTAATGAGTGCCTTAGGTGGGGGAGTTGGGATTGGTTCCGAGTTAAAGGGCGAGTGTTTTCACACTTTGGACCTGCTTGCTGATCGGTTAAATTGATTTTTTATAACAGTTAATTTAGCATAATAACAAAGACCTAGGTGCGATACTGATACGCTGTCTATATACATTAGCATGCAGTCCAAACCCAAATCTAGTTGATCAATCTTGACGCAATCCTCCATCAACGCTTCGGTTTACCTCTCAGACGTTTACCCGTTGGTTCACTATTAATTAATTAACATTTTAGGGATTCGTCCGTTACTAAGCCCTACAACCTTACACGCCCATCATATTCGCCGCAATACTATACCCTGTATAAATATAATAACCTGCATTGTATTTGCCAGTTTCTAAACACTTCCCTCAATTCAGCGTTGTGTAGCCTTCTAAATCATCTGGTCAACTAATTCTTTTTCGGTCCAAATGTTTTACCCAATACCTTATTTTCAAAAACCTTAAGGTACTGGTCTTCCCTTAGTGTAAGATGCCACATTTCTCATCCATAAAGAACAAAAGGAAGAATAATAGTTGCGTAAATTCTAACTTCTAAGTTTCTGGACAGAAGGCGCAAGCTAAGCAATTTCAAGATTGAAAAATAACTAACATTTCCCGCCTTTAACCTCGATTTTTATTCATCATCAATTTCGTTTCTTGTCGTTGTCGTTCCCTTGCTACGGGTCGGGCCAATTGCCGTGGGTGGCTCGCTGCAGTTAGGATTGGTCTGAGCCTGTTGACAATCATCACTCCAGAACTTGATTAAACCAGCTGGCTACTGAGAGGAGGCATATAGGTCGCTTTTAGAGTTTCCTTACCCTGTCACCTCCCTTATAGAGTAGTCTCAAGTCTGCAACCCTCCACTTACTTAGAATTGACCCATATCCAAACACGCCTTGAATATCTCCAACATGTCCTCGTCAATATTAGGGGCACTATCCTTGAGAATTGCGGCATCTATGCTATCTAGTCCTTGAGTTTTTCTAATCCTTTGTCTGTTCACGGCAAGACGATGGTCTCATATAGGTCAGTACCTGTTGGGTATACCGTGGTGCGTCTTGTCATACCATTTTTTACCCTATGTTAAAGCCCAAAAGTATATTTTTCTTTTCGTTAGTTTAATTTTATTACTTCCAATTGGTTTTTTATTTTTTTGTTAATTATAAGTTAATTGCCTTTTTTAATAACAATTAAGTTTTATTTTGTAATTAAAATTAAATTAGAACTCATCACGTAAATAGAGTCAAATAAAATTCTTACAGGCTGTGCCAACCTTGAACTTCATATAGAATTCTTAAAAGATTTGAAATATCATTTAGGATGTTTTGATATACACATGAATTTCGACAAGAAAAAAAGGTACGAAGTGAACTTCATGAAGAATGATTTGATATAAAATTCTCACACCATTAATAAGGTGTGAAAATTATGAGAACAGTTATGTTGATTTACTAATGTACATTTGTATTTATTAATTTATTTCCAATTTTTTCAATTAATTTCCTATATATTTCAATAATAAAAATAAAAAGGATTCCATTAAATTAATACTGTTTTATATGTGAATATCAATTAATAATTTCAAAAATGAAAAATAAATTAATAAATACAAATGTACATTAGTAAATCAACATAACTGTTCTCATAATTTTCACACCTTATTAATGGTGTGAGAATTTTATATCAAATCATTCTTCATGAAGTTCACTTCGTACCTTTTTTTCTTGTCGAAATTCATGTGTATATCAAAACATCCTAAATGATATTTCAAATCTTTTAAGAATTCTATATGAAGTTCAAGGTTGGCACAGCCTGTAAGAATTTTATTTGACTCTATTTACGTGATGAGTTCTAATTTAATTTTAATTACAAAATAAAACTTAATTGTTATTAAAAAAGGCAATTAACTTATAATTAACAAAAAAATAAAAAACCAATTGGAAGTAATAAAATTAAACTAACGAAAAGAAAAATATACTTTTGGGCTTTAACAATTAGGATGGATCGTCCCTGGGGTATGTATAATGTATAAAGAGTACAGTTTCGCAGCTTTCTTCGTCCAACATGGGGCCGGACGTGCTCTCACCCTTCGGGGTTGTGTAATACTAGCTGTAATGCCGCTCGTCAGCATTGCCACCCTGTGGCCAATCTCTGACTCCTCTTCTACTGGCATCATCTCTTCCCATTCTTGGTCAAACAGTATAAGGCAACTCTGCCCCATCCGATATATAACATGCCACCTGGTCAGCTGTGGTGAATTGCTTCAGTACCATCGCATTGAGGGCGGGGTTGAACACGAAATTGTGCTAAATCCTTTGACTGCATTCTTCCGATAATTCCGGCTCTTGGACCGCCAAGATGTCAGCACTTTGGGCGAGAGCTCTCAATTAATTCGCAACCACTCACCTTTGGCCCTTATTAACGGTGTAGCGAGAGGCATCACTCAAAATTCCAATAGTACCGGACTAGCATGTCCTGGACACGGTAAAATTAAACTCGTAATAACTCGCGATCTTTTTGGGTACTAAATAGTACCAGTTAGGTACTATTTCTTTTTTTAAGTTTCAACTCGAAATTCCAATAGTGCCAGGCTGCTTGTCCCTGGCCCGGTAAAATTGAACTCGTAATAATTCGCGATCTTTTCGAGTACTAATTCTAATATTTGAGTGGTAAATAGTACTAATTCTGTATATATTTCAACTCAAAATTCAAGAAGTTCCGGGCCAGGGACATGCACCTCGCTCTGCCGATCAATCTCATCCCCACCCACTCTTGACGGCAAAAGTGCCCAAGTCTGTAAGTTTCTCCGTTGATTTCAAATTTTTCTTCCTTCTTCCCATCCCCACACATCTCTTCTTTCTTGCTCCTTCCTCACTCACTTTCCGGACATCCTTTATATAGCTAATATTTACTTATTTATCACTTCTTACTCCTCTGTATTAGTGTTTCTTTTTCCCTTAGTAATATACATTACGTTTTCTTTCCGCCCATTGTATGATATATATTGTTTGCTTTCTCATATTTCATTATGTTAATTTAATTTTCCTTCACTATTTATACATCTTTAATCATTACTTACATATTTTATTTTTTAAATTACTGGTTATTTACATTTTCTCCCTGACTTTTCTTTACGCGTATTTCTTAATTTATATGAGCACGGTCTAATTTTTTTTTTTTTTGTCTTTTCAAACGTATTCATTCGAGAAACGGAGGCGTCTAGGTAAGCAAAATGCTCAAATGAAAAAAAAACGCTCAATATTACCGTTGTGAGGAGACCAGAGCAAAATCGAATTGAGTATAGGTGGTGAGGTAAAAGAGGGAATAGGATAAATAAGCGTCAATAACAACATCGAAGGTTTAACGGAAGGTAGACAAAGATATAAATAAAAGAAATGAAATACTAGGAAAATATAGACTTTTTCTATAAATTTTAGAGGTTAAAAAACTTCCAGAGATGAATATAAATTATTCTATATTTTATATCATGGTTGTATAACGTTTCGGGACAATAGTCCCATATTCATGCCCCTTAATAATCCTCATACTTTCAATTTCACTATCGAAATTATGTTATATGGATTGTAATCCATGTTATATGGTTGAAAATTGTTTCACAATCAGTATGGTGTGTAAACAAGTTTCAACCATGTTATATGGATGACATCTCGACAGTAAAATTGAAAATATAAGGATTATTAAGGTGCATGAATATGGGACAATTGTCCTGAAACATTGTACAACCATGAAGTAAAATATAGAATAATTTATATTCATCTTAAGAAGTTGTTAACCTCAAAAATGTATAGAAATTAATTTACTAAACTTCTTAAAAAGAAAATCCAGAAAATATAGACGTTTATTTCCCAATATGAGCAAAATTCTCAAGGCTACACCTCCCACAAGCTAATTACAAACGATCAATCAGTGATCTAACAAAAACCAATAAAGCACATAAAACAAAGAAATAATTCTTATTCAAGTCCAATAAATACCAAGTCCACACCTCCATTCATTTTTACAAATGATAACATAACTTAATCTTACCTGGATAACAAAAGTTAAGAATTGTGGTAAGCATTTATCACTCAAAGTACTTTCACAAACACGATTTTTTATGATTTACTTTCGAGGTCCATAGCAACATCGGCGGTACACCAGTGTTACCAAGTTTTCGCAATAATTTAAAAAAAAAAAAATTAATGTTGGTACTTTTTTAATTTTAAAATCCATGTTACCCTACAAAATGAATAGTCTGGAATTATTACAGAGAAACGTGTACGCGTAATTACATAATCACTAAATGAAACATAAGTTTAATTTAAACCAATAAAATAATGTTTCTTTCCGGAACCAAATAAAAAATACAAGAATAAAACTTAGTTTATTATAAATCATTCTTTGCTATCTTTGAAAATCAAAGATTCCAAATGAGCAGTATGGACAATTATTAGTTCTAGGGCCTCATACTAATTCCAAATAATGAGTAATTCTTACTATTATCCTTTCTCTCATCCAATGTTTTGCATAAGTCAACTTCTGGTTATTCCAATAATTGAGAGCCATGGATGACTAAAATTCATAAGTAAAAATAGGTCTGTATAACCAGTAAAAAAAAATATGAAATTAAATGTACAAACTAATTTATAATAACAGCAATTAATTAATCACTTACTATGAATATGTAAAATTTCTATTGTGTGCAAAACAATAGAAAAATAATAATAGTTTTTCAAATAATAGCCACCTATTTTGTTTTGTGATTAGAAACTATTTAAGAGTAAGCTTTTGAATTTGATATTAAACAAGTTTTTCAGCCAGTAAAGCAACATTTATCCCTGTACCTACGATTTTTTTCCCATTTATGTTGCCAAAGATAACAACATTGCGGATAATCTGACTGTGCTAATAATATAATAATTGACTGTGCTAAATTGGTAGATAATACTTTTTAAAATCTAACACTTTTGTTTATATTGTTTTTTCTAGATTGAGATCCAATGATCATGCAATAGATGACTTCTATGACACTCCTGCAATTCCAGTTTGGTCATTTTCTTTCCATATACTACCAAAATATGATTCTTTAACAGTTGAAAGAACACCTTCACTAGCTTTTTGGTTCCCACCTTACCTGAAAAATTCTGTAGAACAGATAGTTGATATTGCAAATAAGCTTTTGGATTTCTTTATTGAATATTTTCAATTTAACTTACCAACTCACCAGATTTCTGTTATTGTGATTGAGGATCTGTATAGTGATCCTCCACCAACCTTTGGAACAATACTAATTAGGTATGTTTCTTTTAATAATTTTTAATAAGTAAATTTACATCCTAGATGCTGTTTTTCAAATAAAATATTAATAAAACCTTATTATAATTTTTATATTTTATATGATTGTATTACATTTAGCATGTTTTGTTTCAGTTCTAACTACTTATATGATAAATATGAAAAGAGTTATGAGCATAAAGAAAATGTTTATCACTTCCTAGCAAACCAATTTTGTGGCCTCTGGATTGGCAATGTAGTCAGTTTTAATTCTTGGAATGATAGTTGGATAAAAGAGGGATTTTCTCTTTATATGGCACATTTGGCCACAAAGGATGTGAGGATATACAATTATGCCATTTAATACTTCTTTTTTTTTAATTTTTGACTCAAGAGAAAAAAAAGTGCCATAAACATGTACATGAATCCATTAGTCACCACATATATTTGTAATGTAGAATATATACCTGCTATACAGCATATAGACCAACTACTTACAAACAAATATTCTTTATTATACTGTGTGTAATATAAATTTGGAATATCGTGAACCTTGCATTGGGAATAGATGATACGACTTATGATATTCCTTCAGGAATAGTTAAATTTTAAAATTGACTGAACTTCTGAAACTCATTAATATTAGTACCTCTATCCATAATGTGAGAAGTGAAATTCAAAGTCCTTTAATGTTCTTTTATATATATATATATATATATATATATATATAAGTTAAGTATTGGCAAAAGCAAAATGTCAAAAAAGAGAAGAAGGAATAAGATGTAACACGCTTGAACTACTGTAACATACTGTCTTTATTGTGTTCGGTACATCTCTTATATACATTCGATCAGCTGATCCCCTCAGTCAGCTGACATCGAAATAACAGCTGATTCATACCGTAACTCCCCTCCACCAGTTTATGAACAATCCTCTTAAACTAATACTCTATAATATAATAACATAGAAAACAAAAACTATAAAGAAAAAGTATTTACAATAAAGAAAAACTATTTACAATAAAAAAAACTATATACATATCATTGAAAAAGCTCACAAGTTCCCTTAAATAAACGCTAAATACATAATTTAAACCTAAGAAGAAATTTTTAAAAAATTCATACAGTAAATGAACAAGTTAGAATGAAAAAGAAAATATTCACAAGAATCAAAAACATAGAATGAAAAATACAATATTTACAAAAATCAATAACAACCTTAAAACACAAAAAAAACAAACAATAAATAGAATAAATAACTAAATTTTCTGTAATCTAATCTAGTATGGGAACACTTTTTTTTATATTGTCATTGCCGGAAGTTTTAAATCTTCAATACGGACAGTTCTCCTCTTTTTTGGTTCTCTAATACTTTCTATTGTAACAATATTGTGTTCGCTTATAATTATCACCCTGAATGGACCCTCGTATCACTGTATCTCCGCCACATTCTGTTCTCCCTCCTGTCCCTGTATCCACTCCCGCAGGAATTGCCCGGACGGTTCCCTGGCCTCTTCTTCTACTGCATTTACTGTTATTGCTCGAGATAACCAATCAGCTACCACATTTTCTTTTCCAGGCTTATATGTGATTTCCATATTGTACTGTCCCAATAACTCTTTCCAACGCGTAATACTGGTCGAAGACTCCTTCAAGTTTCCCACCCATTGCAGGGGCCTATGGTCAGTGTGTACTTTAAACTTTCTTCTGAACACATAGAGCCTAAAGTGGTCAACAGCCCACACTATTCCCAAGAGCTCTCGTTCCAGCGCACTATATCTGGTCTCTGTCTCTGTCAGGCGCCTACTGGCGTACGCAACTGGGCGATCTCCTCCTTCACTCTCTTGAGACACCATTCCCAGCGCGTACTCACTCGCGTCCGTAGTGATATTGAATTGGCGAGTTAAGTCCAGGAACGCAAGAACAGGCTCTTGTTGCAGCTTCTCCATGCACCGCCTTTTATTGCCTTCGACCATCGGTGTGATGATCACCTTTCTCCCTTTTTTGAGACGGTTGTTGAGTGGGATGAGGTACTCAGCCATTTCTGGCACAAATCTTCGGTAATAATTTAAAGTTCCTAACAGCCTCCGAACTCCCTTCACATCCCTAGGAACCACCATCTTCCATATAGCTGCAACTTTATCCGCGTCAGGTTTAACTTCTTTCCTGGAAACCGTGTGCCCCAAAAATATAATTTGTTCCTGCCCAAGCGATGATTTCTCTCCAGATAACTTCAGCCCGAATTTCCTAATTCTTTGGAATACGCTGTGTAAATGCTGCAAATGTTCTTCTTTCCTCTTACTGAACACTAGAAGATCGTCCATATAAATCTGACATACAGATTCGTCAATTCCCCTCAAAAACTCGTCCATCAGACGTTGAAAGGTTATGGGAGCATTTTTGTAAATTCGTAGTGTCCTCTCTCGAACGTAATTGCCGTCTTATGTTGATCCTTAGGGTGCATTTTGATTTCATGATATCCTGCCATCAAGTCCAATGTGCTGAATACCGTCGCCCCGTTCAGTCTGTCCAAAATGTCTTCAAATCTGGGGATCGGATACTTTTCGTCAACGGTATTCTCATTCAGCTTCCTTTAATCAATCACCACCCTGTACTTTTCAGTAGATTCACCAGGCGCGCTCTTCTTCTTCACTGCCCACAACGGACTATTGTACGGGGAAGTGCTATCAATAATTATTCCCTGGCGTTTTAAACTTTGAAGCTCTTCTCGGATGTGGTGACGTAGCGCCTGCGGGTATCTCCTCTCTTTAACGTATGTCACTTTGTCTTGTTTTAGGATGATCTCATGGACTGTTCTCCCGGTCGTCCCAAGCTTGTCCCCTTCTTTGAAAAAGATATCTTCGTATTCCCTCCTAAGGCTTCGTCTCCAACCCGAGCGCCCACGTTCTTCCGTTGAAAATGACATTTGTAGATTTTTCCTCCTAACTTAACCTTCCATTTTCCCCTGCTATTCCTAACCCGTGCTCCCAGCTTCCCTAGTAGGTCACATCCCACAATTACTTTATATTCCCTAGGCATACTTCCTACAATATGTACCTGCAAGTTTTCCCTACTAAATCCCCACCGTGTCAAACCTATCTCTACCTCCCCCTCTACTTCACAAGGGCCACCCAGTGTGATCAATTTACATTGGCATTTCATCTCATTACATGTTGGGCGTTGATCTCCATTGGTTTGCCCCGGCCCACATCTCTTCTTCGGTACAAATATGGGCACTGTTTGGCTATGTGCCCCTCATTCCCACATTCAAAGCATCTCGTGCGTGGGCAATGCGCTACTAAATGCCCAATCTTTCCACAACCGTGACACTTGCGGTCCTCCCGCCGACTATTGTTTCTGGGTTTAACTAGGCTTCTTCTATATTCTTCGTTGATAGCTCTCTCTCTTCTACCATTTCCGTGTTCTCTCCTCATCCAAGAGTTGGCCATGTTTCTTGGCCGTTGGTATTCTATCCGGTTCCACCCTGGTTCTTCTACTTCCATACGGGCCTCTACCTCTCTAGCGTTTGCTTCTAAGAGATCTTGAGCAATTTCCACAAACGAGCGTTCTTTCGGAAATCCTTCCTTCTTCCCTAGTTCCTTTGCCAACTGTATCTTTAGTACCAGGGATAAGAATTGCATCCGACTGGATTGTTTCCATCATTTCGCTCAGTTTATCTTGAATTCTGTTAAAGCGTGCCAGGAGTTCCACGGCATATTGCACACTAGACTGTTTTGGTTTCTTTGTCTCTCGGATCATCATAAATATGT
>NW_027112673.1:236799-237583 GCF_000696795.3 Halyomorpha halys | reverse complement strand
GCTGCTTTTAAAGCCTCCGCATCTTCACTATCGAGTAGACTTTCGATAGACTTCGCTTCAATTCGGCTTATTAGTCGGTCACCCCCTTTTATGAAATGGCTCAATTCCCCTGTTTCCTCGGTAAACCGTTCGAGGTCAGAAACGGCCTTCCTCAAGTATTGGGCGGTTGCTGTGAGTACTTTTACCCACTCAAGTGTTGTGGTGTGGGCTCCCACTAGAGAAACTTTCGGGCAAGCTCCGGGGGTGGAGGATTCACCTCCATGGAAGGTGGGTTCTGAACCCCATTTTGATTTAAAGCTTCTAGGTTCATGACCGCTTGTCTGACAATACTGTTGGCGGCCATTGTTTTTTTAAAAAAATGAGAGAATAGAAAAAAAATTTGAAAGCTGAGAAAACTACGATAAAAAATTCTGCTTTAAAACAAATATTACTCCGGTATCTAAAGTTCGCGGGTTTCGGGACCAGTTAAGTATTGGGAAAAGCAAAATGTCAAAAAAAGAGAAGAAGGAATAAGATGTAACACGCTTGAACTGCTGTAACATACTGTCTTTATTTATTTTTTTCCGAACCTTCTAAAACAAAAATAAAAAGTGAATTAGTCAGTCCATTACTGTGAAAAAGAAAAAGTAATTCGTGTTGTTTCTTACCTTTTACTACCTTTGGTATTTTAAGGTTTTTGTCTTTATTGTGTTCGGTACATCTCTTATATACATTCGATCAGCTGATCCCCTCAGTCAGCTAACATCGAAATAACAGCTGACTCATACCGTAACATATGCATATA